>NW_027477557.1:0-65457 GCF_051020955.1 Megalopta genalis | reverse complement strand
TTGTTCGTCGTTCGTTCTTCGTTGTTCGTCGTTCGTTCTTCGTTGTTCGTCGTTCGTTCTTCGTTGTTCGTCGTTCGTTCTTCGTTGTTCGTCGTTCGTTCTTCGTTGTTCGTTGTTCGTTCTTCGTTGTTCGTTGTTCGATCTTCGTTGTTCGTTGTTCGTTCTTCGTTGTTCGTTGTTCGTTCTTCGTTGTTCGTTGTTCGTTCTTCGTTCTTCGTTGTTCGTTCTTCGTTCTTCGTTGTTCGTTCTTCGTTCTTCGTTGTTCGTTGTTCGTTGTTCGTTGTTCGTTGTTCGTTGTTCGTTGTTCGTTGTTCGTTGTTCGTTGTTCGTTGTTCGTTGTTCGTTGTTCGTTGCTCGTTGTTCGTTGTTCGTTGCTCGTTGTTCGTTGTTCGTTGCTCGTTGTTCGTTGTTCGTTGTTCGTTGTTCGTTGTTCGTTGTTCGTTGTTCGTTGTTCGTTGTTCGTTGTTCGTTGTTCGTTGTTCGTTGTTCGTTGTTCGTTGTTCGTTGTTCGTTGTTCGTTGTTCGTTGTTCGTTGTTCGTTGTTCGTTGTTCGTTGTTCGTTGTTCGTTGTTCGTTGTTCGTTGTTCGTTGTTCGTTGTTCGTTGTTCGTCGTTCGTCGTTCGTTGTTCGTTGTTCGTCGTTCGTTCTTCGTTGTTCGTCGTTCGTTCTTCGTTGTTCGTCGTTCGTTCTTCGTTCTTCGTTGTTCGTTGTTCGTTGTTCGTTGTTCGTTGTTCGTTGTTCGTTGTTCGATGTTCGTTGTTCGTTGTTCGTTGTTCGTTGTTCGTTGTTCGTTGTTCGTTGTTCGTTGTTCGTTGTTCGTTGTTCGTTGTTCGTTGTTCGTTGTTCGTTGTTCGTTGTTCGTTGTTCGTTGTTCGTTGTTCGTTGTTCGTTGTTCGTTGTTCGTTGTTCGTTGTTCGTTGTTCGTTGTTCGTCGTTCGTTCTTCGTTCTTCGTTCTTCGTTCTTCGTTCTTCGTTGTTCGTTGTTCGTTGTTCGTTGTTCGTTGTTCGATGTTCGTTGTTCGTTGTTCGTTGTTCGTTGTTCGTTGTTCGTTGTTCGTTGTTCGTTGTTCGTTGTTCGTTGTTCGTTGTTCGTTGTTCGTTGTTCGTTGTTCGTTGTTCGTTGTTCGTTGTTCGTTGTTCGTTGTTCGTTGTTCGTTGTTCGTTGTTCGTTGTTCGTTGTTCGTTGTTCGTTGTTCGTTGTTCGTTGTTTGTTGTTCGTTCTTCGTTGTTTGTTGTTTGTTGTTCGTTCTTCGTTGTTTGTTGTTTGTTGTTTGTTGTTTGTTGTTTGTTCTTCGTTGTTTGTTCTTCGTTGTTTGTTCTTCGTTGTTTGTTGTTCGTTCTTCGTTGTTTGTTGTTCGTTCTTCGTTGTTCGTTGTTTGTTCTTCGTTGTTCGTTGTTTGTTCTGCGTTGTTCGTTGTTTGTTCTTCGTTGTTCGTTGTTTGTTCTTCGTTGTTCGTTGTTTGTTGTTTGTTGTTCGTTCTTCGTTGTTTGTTGTTTGTTGTTTGTTGTTTGTTCTTCGTTGTTTGTTCTTCGTTGTTTGTTCTTCGTTGTTTGTTCTTCGTTGTTCGTTGTTCGTTGTTCGTTGTTCGTTGTTCGTTGTTCGTTGTTCGTTGTTCGTTGTTCGTTGTTCGTTGTTCGTTGTTCGTTGTTCGTTGTTCGTTGTTCGTTGTTCGTTGTTCGTTGTTCGTTGTTCGTTGTTCGTCGTTCGTTGTTCGTTGTTCGTCGTTCGTTGTTCGTTGTTCGTCGTTCGTTGTTCGTTGTTCGTCGTTCGTTGTTCGTTGTTCGTCGTTCGTCGTTCGTTCTTCGTCGTTCGTCGTTCGTTCTTCGTTGTTCGTCGTTCGTTCTTCGTTGTTCGTCGTTCGTTCTTCGTTGTTCGTCGTTCGTTCTTCGTTGTTCGTCGTTCGTTCTTCGTTGTTCGTCGTTCGTTCTTCGTTGTTCGTCGTTCGTTCTTCGTTGTTCGTCGTTCGTTCTTCGTTGTTCGTCGTTCGTTCTTCGTTGTTCGTCGTTCGTTCTTCGTTGTTCGTCGTTCGTTCTTCGTTGTTCGTCGTTCGTTCTTCGTTGTTCGTCGTTCGTTCTTCGTTGTTCGTCGTTCGTTCTTCGTTGTTCGACGTTCGTTCTTCGTTGTTCGTCGTTCGTTCTTCGTTGTTCGTCGTTCGTTCTTCGTTGTTCGTCGTTCGTTCTTCGTTGTTCGTCGTTCGTTCTTCGTTGTTCGTCGTTCGTTCTTCGTTGTTCGTCGTTCGTTCTTCGTTGTTCGTCGTTCGTTCTTCGTTGTTCGTCGTTCGTTCTTCGTTGTTCGTCGTTCGTTCTTCGTTGTTCGTCGTTCGTTCTTCGTTGTTCGTCGTTCGTTCTTCGTTGTTCGTCGTTCGTTCTTCGTTCTTCGTTCTTCGTTCTTCGTTCTTCGTTCTTCGTTCTTCGTTCTTCGTTCTTCGTTCTTCGTTGTTCGTTGTTCGTTGTTCGTTGTTCGTTGTTCGTTGTTCGTTGTTCGTTGTTCGTTGTTCGTTGTTCGTTGTTCGTTGTTCGTTGTTCGTTGTTCGTTGTTCGTTGTTCGTTGTTCGTTGTTCGTTGTTCGTTGTTCGTTGTTCGTTGTTCGTCGTTCGTTGTTCGTTGTTCGTCGTTCGTTGTTCGTTGTTCGTCGTTCGTTGTTCGTTGTTCGTCGTTCGTTGTTCGTTGTTCGTCGTTCGTCGTTCGTTCTTCGTCGTTCGTCGTTCGTTCTTCGTTGTTCGTCGTTCGTTCTTCGTTGTTCGTCGTTCGTTCTTCGTTGTTCGTCGTTCGTTCTTCGTTGTTCGTCGTTCGTTCTTCGTTGTTCGTCGTTCGTTCTTCGTTGTTCGTCGTTCGTTCTTCGTTGTTCGTCGTTCGTTCTTCGTTGTTCGTCGTTCGTTCTTCGTTGTTCGTCGTTCGTTCTTCGTTGTTCGTCGTTCGTTCTTCGTTGTTCGTCGTTCGTTCTTCGTTGTTCGTCGTTCGTTCTTCGTTGTTCGTCGTTCGTTCTTCGTTGTTCGTCGTTCGTTCTTCGTTGTTCGTCGTTCGTTCTTCGTTGTTCGTCGTTCGTTCTTCGTTGTTCGTCGTTCGTTCTTCGTTGTTCGTCGTTCGTTCTTCGTTGTTCGTCGTTCGTTCTTCGTTGTTCGTCGTTCGTTCTTCGTTGTTCGTCGTTCGTTCTTCGTTGTTCGTCGTTCGTTCTTCGTTGTTCGTCGTTCGTTCTTCGTTGTTCGTCGTTCGTTCTTCGTTGTTCGTCGTTCGTTCGTCGTTGTTCGTCGTTCGTTCTTCGTTGTTCGTCGTTCGTTCTTCGTTGTTCGTCGTTCGTTCTTCGTTGTTCGTCGTTCGTTCTTCGTTGTTCGTCGTTCGTTCTTCGTTCTTCGTTCTTCGTTCTTCGTTCTTCGTTCTTCGTTCTTCGTTCTTCGTTCTTCGTTCTTCGTTCTTCGTTCTTCGTTCTTCGTTCTTCGTTCTTCGTTCTTCGTTCTTCGTTCTTCGTTGTTCGTTGTTCGTTGTTCGTTGTTCGTTGTTCGTTGTTCGTTGTTCGTTGTTCGTTGTTCGTTGTTCGTTGTTCGATGTTCGTTGTTCGTTGTTCGTTGTTCGTTGTTCGTTGTTCGTTGTTCGTTGTTCGTTGTTCGTTGTTCGTTGTTCGTTGTTCGTTGTTCGTTGTTCGTTGTTCGTTGTTCGTTGTTCGTTGTTCGTTGTTCGTTGTTCGTTGTTCGTTGTTCGTTGTTCGTTGTTCGTTGTTCGTTGTTCGTTGTTCGTTGTTCGTTGTTCGTTGTTCGTTGTTCGTTGTTCGTTGTTCGTTGTTCGTTGTTCGTTGTTCGTTGTTCGTTGTTCGTTGTTCGTTGTTCGTTGTTCGTTGTTCGTTGTTCGTTGTTCGTTGTTCGTTGTTCGTTGTTCGTTGTTCGTTGTTCGTTGTTCGTTGTTCGTTGTTCGTTGTTCGTTGTTCGTTGTTCGTTGTTCGTTGTTCGTTGTTCGTTGTTCGTTGTTCGTTGTTCGTTGTTCGTTGTTCGTTGTTCGTTGTTCGTTGTTCGTTGTTCGTTGTTCGTTGTTCGTTGTTCGTTGTTCGTTGTTCGTTGTTCGTTGTTCGTTGTTCGTTGTTCGTTGTTCGTTGTTCGTTGTTCGTTCTTCGTTGTTTGTTGTTTGTTGTTCGTTCTTCGTTGTTTGTTGTTTGTTGTTTGTTGTTTGTTGTTTGTTGTTTGTTGTTTGTTCTTCGTTGTTTGTTCTTCGTTGTTCGTTCTTCGTTGTTTGTTGTTCGTTCTTCGTTGTTCGTTGTTTGTTCTTCGTTGTTCGTTGTTTGTTCTTCGTTGTTCGTTGTTTGTTCTTCGTTGTTCGTTGTTTGTTGTTTGTTGTTCGTTCTTCGTTGTTTGTTGTTTGTTGTTTGTTGTTTGTTCTTCGTTGTTTGTTCTTCGTTGTTTGTTCTTCGTTGTTTGTTCTTCGTTGTTTGTTGTTCGTTGTTTGTTGTTCGTTGTTTGTTGTTCGTTCTTCGTTGTTTGTTGTTCGTTGTTCATTGTTCGTTGTTTGTTGTTTGTTGTTCGTTCTTCGTTGTTCGTCGTTCGTTCTTCGTTGTTCGTTGTTCGTTCTTCGTTGTTCGTTGTTCGTTCTTCGTTGTTCGTTCTTCGTTCTTCGTTCTTCGTTGTTCGTTCTTCGTTGTTCGTTCTTCGTTGTTCGTTCTTCGTTCTTCGTTGTTCGTTGTTCGATGTTCGTTGTTCGTTGTTCGTTGTTCGTTGTTCGTTGTTCGTTGTTCGTTGTTCGTTGTTCGTTGTTCGTTGTTCGTTGTTCGTTGTTCGTTGTTCGTTGTTCGTTGTTCGTTGTTCGTTGTTCGTTCTTCGTTGTTCGTTGTTCGTTCTTCGTTGTTTGTTGTTCGTTGTTCGTTGTTCGTTGTTTGTTGTTTGTTGTTCGTTCTTCGTTGTTCGTTCTTCGTTGTTCGTTGTTCGTTCTTCGTTGTTCGTTGTTCGTTCTTCGTTGTTCGTTGTTCGTTCTTCGTTGTTCGTTGTTCGTTCTTCGTTGTTCGTTGTTCGTTCTTCGTTGTTCGTTGTTCGTTCTTCGTTGTTCGTTGTTCGTTCTTCGTTGTTCGTTGTTCGTTCTTCGTCGTTCGTCGTTCGTTGTTCGTCGTTCGTCGTTCGTTGTTCGTCGTTCGTCGTTCGTTGTTCGTCGTTCGTTCTTCGTTGTTCGTCGTTCGTTCTTCGTTGTTCGTCGTTCGTTCTTCGTTGTTCGTCGTTCGTTCTTCGTTGTTCGTCGTTCGTTCTTCGTTGTTCGTCGTTCGTTCTTCGTTGTTCGTCGTTCGTTCTTCGTTGTTCGTTCTTCGTTCTTCGTTGTTCGTTCTTCGTTCTTCGTTGTTCGTTCTTCGTTCTTCGTTGTTCGTTCTTCGTTCTTCGTTGTTCGTTCTTCGTTCTTCGTTGTTCGTTCTTCGTTCTTCGTTGTTCGTTCTTCGTTCTTCGTTGTTCGTTCTTCGTTCTTCGTTCTTCGTTGTTCGTTCTTCGTTGTTCGTTGTTCGTTCTTCGTCGTTCGTCGTTCGTTCTTCGTCGTTCGTTGTTCGTCGTTCGTTGTTCGTTGTTCGTTGTTCGTTGTTCGTTGTTCGTTGTTCGTTGTTCGTTGTTCGTTGTTCGTTGTTCGTTGTTCGTTGTTCGTTGTTCGTTGTTCGTTGTTCGTTGTTCGTTGTTCGTTGTTCGTTGTTCGTTGTTCGTTGTTCGTTGTTCGTTGTTCGTTGTTCGTTGTTCGTTGTTCGTTGTTCGTTGTTCGTTGTTCGTTGTTCGTTGTTCGTTGTTCGTTGTTCGTTGTTCGTTGTTCGTTGTTCGTTGTTCGTTGTTCGTTGTTCGTTGTTCGTTGTTCGTTGTTCGTTGTTCGTTGTTCGTTGTTCGTTGTTCGTTGTTCGTTGTTCGTTGTTCGTTGTTCGTTCTTCGTTCTTCGTTGTTCGTTCTTCGTTCTTCGTTGTTCGTTCTTCGTTCTTCGTTGTTCGTTCTTCGTTCTTCGTTGTTCGTTCTTCGTTCTTCGTCGTTCGTTCTTCGTTCTTCGTCGTTCGTTCTTCGTTCTTCGTCGTTCGTTCTTCGTTCTTCGTCGTTCGTTCTTCGTTGTTCGTCGTTCGTTCTTCGTTGTTCGTCGTTCGTTCTTCGTTGTTCGTCGTTCGTTCTTCGTTGTTCGTTGTTCGTTCTTCGTTGTTCGTTGTTCGTTCTTCGTTGTTCGTTGTTCGTTGTTCGTTGTTCGTTGTTCGTTGTTCGTTGTTCGTTGTTCGTTGTTCGTTGTTCGTTGTTCGTTGTTCGTTGTTCGTTGTTCGTTGTTCGTTGTTCGTTGTTCGTTGTTCGTTGTTCGTTGTTCGTTGTTCGTTGTTCGTTGTTCGTCGTTCGTTGTTCGTTGTTCGTTGTTCGTCGTTCGTTGTTCGTCGTTCGTTGTTCGTTGTTCGTCGTTCGTTCTTCGTTGTTCGTCGTTCGTTCTTCGTTGTTCGTCGTTCGTTCTTCGTTCTTCGTTGTTCGTTGTTCGTTGTTCGTTGTTCGTTGTTCGTTGTTCGTTGTTCGATGTTCGTTGTTCGTTGTTCGTTGTTCGTTGTTCGTTGTTCGTTGTTCGTTGTTCGTTGTTCGTTGTTCGTTGTTCGTTGTTCGTTGTTCGTTGTTCGTTGTTCGTTGTTCGTTGTTCGTTGTTCGTTGTTCGTTGTTCGTTGTTCGTTGTTCGTTGTTCGTTGTTCGTTGTTCGTTGTTCGTTGTTCGTTGTTCGTTGTTCGTTGTTCGTTGTTCGTTGTTCGTTGTTCGTTGTTCGTTGTTCGTTGTTCGTTGTTCGTTGTTCGTTGTTCGTTGTTCGTTGTTCGTTGTTCGTTGTTCGTCGTTCGTTCTTCGTTCTTCGTTCTTCGTTCTTCGTTGTTCGTTGTTCGTTGTTCGATGTTCGTTGTTCGTTGTTCGTTGTTCGTTGTTCGTTGTTCGTTGTTCGTTGTTCGTTGTTCGTTGTTCGTTGTTCGTTGTTCGTTGTTCGTTGTTCGTTGTTCGTTGTTCGTTGTTCGTTGTTCGTTGTTTGTTGTTCGTTCTTCGTTGTTTGTTGTTTGTTGTTTGTTGTTTGTTGTTTGTTCTTCGTTGTTTGTTCTTCGTTGTTTGTTCTTCGTTGTTTGTTCTTCGTTGTTTGTTCTTCGTTCTTCGTTGTTTGTTGTTCGTTCTTCGTTGTTCGTTGTTTGTTCTTCGTTGTTCGTTGTTTGTTCTTCGTTGTTCGTTGTTTGTTCTGCGTTGTTCGTTGTTTGTTCTTCGTTGTTCGTTGTTTGTTGTTTGTTGTTCGTTCTTCGTTGTTTGTTGTTTGTTGTTTGTTGTTTGTTGTTTGTTCTTCGTTGTTTGTTCTTCGTTGTTTGTTCTTCGTTGTTTGTTCTTCGTTGTTTGTTGTTCGTTGTTCGTTGTTCGTTGTTCGTTGTTCGTTGTTCGTTGTTCGTTGTTCGTTGTTCGTTGTTCGTTGTTCGTTGTTCGTTGTTCGTTGTTCGTTGTTCGTTGTTCGTTGTTCGTTGTTCGTTGTTCGTTGTTCGTTGTTCGTTGTTCGTTGTTCGTTGTTCGTTGTTCGTTGTTCGTTGTTCGTTGTTCGATGTTCGTTGTTCGTTGTTCGTTGTTCGTTGTTCGTTGTTCGTTGTTCGTTGTTCGTTGTTCGTTGTTCGTTGTTCGTTGTTCGTTGTTCGTTGTTCGTTGTTCGTTGTTCGTTGTTCGTTGTTCGTTGTTCGTTGTTCGTTGTTCGTTGTTCGTCGTTCGTTGTTCGTTGTTCGTCGTTCGTTCTTCGTTGTTCGTCGTTCGTTCTTCGTTGTTCGTCGTTCGTTCTTCGTTCTTCGTTGTTCGTTGTTCGTTGTTCGTTGTTCGTTGTTCGTTGTTCGATGTTCGTTGTTCGTTGTTCGATGTTCGTTGTTCGTTGTTCGTTGTTCGTTGTTCGTTGTTCGTTGTTCGTTGTTCGTTGTTCGTTGTTCGTTGTTCGTTGTTCGTTGTTCGTTGTTCGTTGTTCGTTGTTCGTTGTTCGTTGTTCGTTGTTCGTTGTTCGTTGTTCGTTGTTCGTTGTTCGTTCTTCGTTCTTCGTTGTTCGTTGTTCGTTGTTCGTTGTTCGTTGTTCGTTGTTCGTTGTTCGTTGTTCGTTGTTCGTCGTTCGTTCTTCGTTCTTCGTTCTTCGTTCTTCGTTCTTCGTTCTTCGTTGTTCGTTGTTCGTTGTTCGTTGTTCGTTGTTTGTTCTTCGTTGTTCGTTGTTTGTTGTTTGTTGTTCGTTCTTCGTTGTTTGTTGTTTGTTGTTTGTTGTTTGTTCTTCGTTGTTTGTTCTTCGTTGTTTGTTCTTCGTTGTTTGTTCTTCGTTGTTTGTTGTTCGTTGTTTGTTGTTCGTTCTTCGTTGTTTGTTGTTCGTTGTTCATTGTTCGTTGTTTGTTGTTTGTTGTTCGTTCTTCGTTGTTTGTTCTTCGTTGTTTGTTCTTCGTTGTTTGTTGTTCGTTGTCTGTTGTTCGTTCTTCGTTGTTTGTTGTACGTTGTTCGTTGTTCGTTGTTCGTTGTTTGTTGTTTGTTGTTCGTTCTTCGTTGTTTGTTTTTTGTTGTTTGTTGTTTGTTGTTCGTTCTTCGTTGTTTGTTTTTTGTTGTTTGTTGTTTGTTCTTCGTCGTTCGTTCTTCGTTGTTCGTCGTTCGTTCTTCGTTGTTCGTCGTTCGTTCTTCGTTGTTCGTCGTTCGTTCTTCGTTGTTCGTCGTTCGTTCTTCGTTGTTCGTTGTTCGTTGTTCGTTGTTCGTTGTTCGTTGTTCGTTGTTCGTTGTTCGTTGTTCGTTGTTCGTTGTTCGTTGTTCGTTCTTCGTTGTTTGTTGTTCGTTGTTCGTTGTTCGTTGTTTGTTGTTTGTTGTTCGTTCTTCGTTGTTTGTTGTTTGTTGTTTGTTGTTCGTTGTTCGTTCTTCGTTGTTCGTTGATCGTTCTTCGTTGTTCGTTGTTCGTTCTTCGTTGTTCGTTGTTCGTTGTTCGTTCTTCGTTGTTCGTTGTTCGTTCTTCGTTGTTCGTTGTTCGTTCTTCGTTGTTCGTTGTTCGTTCTTCGTTGTTCGTTGTTCGTTGTTCGTCGTTCGTTCTTCGTTGTTCGTCGTTCGTTGTTCGTTGTTCGTTCTTCGTTCTTCGTTCTTCGTTCTTCGTTCTTCGTTCTTCGTTCTTCGTTCTTCGTTCTTCGTTCTTCGTTCTTCGTTGTTCGTTGTTCGTTGTTCGTTGTTCGTTGTTCGTTGTTCGATGTTCGTTGTTCGTTGTTCGTTGTTCGTTGTTCGTTGTTCGTTGTTCGTCGTTCGTTGTTCGTCGTTCGTCGTTCGTTGTTCGTCGTTCGTCGTTCGTTGTTCGTTGTTCGTTGTTCGTTGTTCGTTGTTCGTTGTTCGTTGTTCGTTGTTCGTTGTTCGTTGTTCGTTGTTCGTTGTTCGTTGTTCGTTGTTCGTTGTTCGTTGTTCGTTGTTCGTCGTTCGTTGTTCGTCGTTCGTCGTTCGTTGTTCGTTGTTCGTTGTTCGTTGTTCGTGGTTCGTTGTTCGTGGTTCGTTGTTCGTTGTTCGTTGTTCGTTGTTCGTTGTTCGTTGTTCGTTGTTCGTTGTTCGTTGTTCGTTGTTCGTTGTTCGTTGTTCGTTGTTCGTTGTTCGTTGTTCGTTGTTCGTTGTTCGTTGTTCGTTGTTCGTTGTTCGTTGTTCGTTGTTCGTTGTTCGTTGTTCGTTGTTCGTTGTTCGTTGTTCGTTGTTCGTTGTTCGTTGTTCGTTGTTCGTTGTTCGTTGTTCGTTGTTCGTTGTTCGTTGTTCGTTGTTCGTTGTTCGTTGTTCGTTGTTCGTTGTTCGTTGTTCGTTGTTCGTTGTTCGTTGTTCGTTGTTCGTTGTTCGTTGTTCGTTGTTCGTTGTTCGTTGTTCGTTGTTCGTTGTTCGTTGTTCGTTGTTCGTTGTTCGTTGTTCGTTGTTCGTTGTTCGTTGTTCGTTGTTCGTTGTTCGTTGTTCGTTGTTCGTTGTTCGTTGTTCGTTGTTCGTTGTTCGTTGTTCGTTGTTCGTTGTTCGTTGTTCGTTGTTCGTTGTTCGTTGTTCGTTGTTCGTTGTTCGTTGTTCGTTGTTCGTTGTTCGTTGTTCGTTGTTCGTTGTTCGTTGTTCGTTCTTCGTTGTTCGTTGTTCGTTGTTCGTTGTTCGTTGTTCGTTCTTCGTTCTTCGTTGTTCGTTCTTCGTTCTTCGTTGTTCGTTCTTCGTTGTTCGTTGTTCGTTGTTCGTTGTTCGTTGTTCGTTGTTCGTTGTTCGTTGTTCGTTCTTCGTTGTTCGTTGTTCGTTCTTCGTTGTTCGTTCTTCGTTGTTCGTTCTTCGTTGTTCGTTGTTCGTTGTTCGTTGTTCGTTGTTCGTTGTTCGTTGTTCGTTGTTCGTTGTTCGTTGTTCGTTGTTCGTTCTTCGCTGTTCGCTGTTCGCTTGTTTGTTGTTTGTTGTTTGTTGTTTGTTGTTTGTTGTTTGTTGTTTGTTGTTTGTTGTTTGTTGTTTGTTGTTTGTTGTTCGTTGTTCGTTGTTCGTTGTTCGTTGTTCGTTGTTCGTCGTTCGTTGTTCGTTGTTCGTTGTTCGTTGTTCGTTGTTCGTCGTTCGTTGTTCGTTGTTCGTCGTTCGTTGTTCGTTGTTCGTCGTTCGTTGTTCGTTGTTCGTCGTTCGTTGTTCGTTGTTCGTCGTTCGTTGTTCGTTGTTCGTCGTTCGTTGTTCGTTGTTCGTCGTTCGTTCTTCGTTGTTCGTCGTTCGTTCTTCGTTGTTCGTCGTTCGTTCTTCGTTGTTCGTCGTTCGTTCTTCGTTGTTCGTCGTTCGTTCTTCGTTGTTCGTCGTTCGTTCTTCGTTGTTCGTCGTTCGTTCTTCGTTGTTCGTCGTTCGTTCTTCGTTGTTCGTCGTTCGTTCTTCGTTGTTCGTCGTTCGTTCTTCGTTGTTCGTCGTTCGTTCTTCGTTGTTCGTCGTTCGTTCTTCGTTGTTCGTCGTTCGTTCTTCGTTGTTCGTCGTTCGTTCTTCGTTGTTCGTCGTTCGTTCTTCGTTGTTCGTCGTTCGTTCTTCGTTGTTCGTCGTTCGTTCTTCGTTGTTCGTCGTTCGTTCTTCGTTGTTCGTCGTTCGTTCTTCGTTGTTCGTTGTTCGTTGTTCGTTGTTCGTTGTTCGTTGTTCGTCGTTCGTTCTTCGTCGTTCGTTCTTCGTTGTTCGTCGTTCGTTCTTCGTTGTTCGTCGTTCGTTCTTCGTTGTTCGTTGTTCGTTGTTCGTTCTTCGTTGTTCGTTGTTCGTTCTTCGTTGTTCGTTGTTTGTTCTTCGTTGTTCGTTGTTTGTTCTGCGTTGTTCGTTGTTTGTTCTTCGTTGTTCGTTGTTTGTTCTTCGTTGTTCGTTGTTTGTTGTTTGTTGTTCGTCGTTCGTTCTTCGTTGTTCGTCGTTCGTTCTTCGTTGTTCGTTGTTCGTTGTTCGTTCTTCGTTGTTCGTTGTTCGTTCTTCGTTGTTCGTTGTTTGTTCTTCGTTGTTCGTTGTTTGTTCTGCGTTGTTCGTTGTTTGTTCTTCGTTGTTCGTTGTTTGTTCTTCGTTGTTCGTTGTTTGTTGTTTGTTGTTTGTTGTTTGTTCTTCGTTGTTTGTTCTTCGTTGTTTGTTCTTCGTTGTTTGTTCTTCGTTGTTTGTTCTTCGTTGTTCGTTGTTCGTTGTTCGTTGTTCGTTGTTCGTTGTTCGTTGTTCGTTGTTCGTTGTTCGTTGTTCGTTGTTCGTTGTTCGTTGTTCGTTGTTCGTTGTTCGTTGTTCGTTGTTCGTTGTTCGTTGTTCGTTGTTCGTTGTTCGTTGTTCGTTGTTCGTTGTTCGTTGTTCGTTGTTCGTTGTTCGTTGTTCGTTGTTCGTTGTTCGTTGTTCGTTGTTCGTTGTTCGTTGTTCGTTGTTCGTTGTTCGTTGTTCGTTGTTCGTTGTTCGTTGTTCGTTGTTCGTTGTTCGTTGTTCGTCGTTCGTTGTTCGTTGTTCGTCGTTCGTTGTTCGTTGTTCGTCGTTCGTTGTTCGTTGTTCGTCGTTCGTTCTTCGTTGTTCGTCGTTCGTTCTTCGTTCTTCGTTGTTCGTTGTTCGTTGTTCGTTGTTCGTTGTTCGTTGTTCGTTGTTCGATGTTCGTTGTTCGTTGTTCGATGTTCGTTGTTCGTTGTTCGTTGTTCGTTGTTCGTTGTTCGTTGTTCGTTGTTCGTTGTTCGTTGTTCGTTGTTCGTTGTTCGTTGTTCGTTGTTCGTTGTTCGTTGTTCGTTGTTCGTTGTTCGTTCTTCGTTCTTCGTTGTTCGTTGTTCGTTGTTCGTTGTTCGTTGTTCGTTGTTCGTTGTTCGTTGTTCGTTGTTCGTCGTTCGTTCTTCGTTCTTCGTTCTTCGTTCTTCGTTCTTCGTTGTTCGTTGTTCGTTGTTCGTTGTTCGTTGTTTGTTCTTCGTTGTTCGTTGTTTGTTGTTTGTTGTTCGTTCTTCGTTGTTTGTTGTTTGTTGTTTGTTGTTTGTTCTTCGTTGTTTGTTCTTCGTTGTTTGTTCTTCGTTGTTTGTTCTTCGTTGTTTGTTGTTCGTTGTTTGTTGTTCGTTCTTCGTTGTTTGTTGTTCGTTGTTAATTGTTCGTTGTTTGTTGTTTGTTGTTCGTTCTTCGTTGTTTGTTCTTCGTTGTTTGTTCTTCGTTGTTTGTTGTTCGTTGTCTGTTGTTCGTTCTTCGTTGTTTGTTGTACGTTGTTCGTTGTTCGTTGTTCGTTGTTTGTTGTTTGTTGTTCGTTCTTCGTTGTTTGTTTTTTGTTGTTTGTTGTTTGTTGTTCGTTCTTCGTTGTTTGTTTTTTGTTGTTTGTTGTTTGTTCTTCGTCGTTCGTTCTTCGTTGTTCGTCGTTCGTTCTTCGTTGTTCGTCGTTCGTTCTTCGTTGTTCGTCGTTCGTTCTTCGTTGTTCGTCGTTCGTTCTTCGTTGTTCGTTGTTCGTTGTTACGTTGTTCGTTGTTCGTTGTTCGTTGTTCGTTGTTCGTTGTTCGTTGTTCGTTCTTCGTTGTTTGTTGTTCGTTGTTCGTTGTTCGTTGTTTGTTGTTTGTTGTTCGTTCTTCGTTGTTTGTTGTTTGTTGTTTGTTGTTCGTTGTTCGTTCTTCGTTGTTCGTTGTTCGTTGTTCGTTGTTCGTTGTTCGTTGTTCGTTGTTCGTTGTTCGTTGTTCGTTGTTCGTTGTTCGTTGTTCGTTGTTCGTTGTTCGTTGTTCGTTGTTCGTTGTTCGTTGTTCGTTGTTCGTTGTTCGTTGTTCGTTGTTCGTTGTTCGTTGTTCGTTGTTCGTTGTTCGTTGTTCGTTGTTCGTTGTTCGTTGTTCGTTGTTCGTTGTTCGTTGTTCGTTGTTCGTTGTTCGTTGTTCGTTGTTCGTTGTTCGTTGTTCGTTGTTCGTTGTTCGTTGTTCGTTGTTCGTTGTTCGTTGTTCGTTGTTCGTTGTTCGTTGTTCGTTGTTCGTTGTTCGTTGTTCGTTGTTCGTTGTTCGTTGTTCGTTGTTCGTTGTTCGTTGTTCGTTGTTCGTTGTTCGTTGTTCGTTGTTCGTTGTTCGTTGTTCGTTGTTCGTTGTTCGTTGTTCGTTGTTCGTTGTTCGTTGTTCGTTGTTCGTTGTTCGTTCTTCGTTGTTCGTTGTTCGTTGTTCGTTCTTCGTTCTTCGTTGTTCGTTCTTCGTTCTTCGTTGTTCGTTCTTCGTTGTTCGTTGTTCGTTGTTCGTTGTTCGTTGTTCGTTGTTCGTTGTTCGTTGTTCGTTGTTCGTTCTTCGTTGTTCGTTGTTCGTTCTTCGTTGTTCGTTGTTCGTTGTTCGTTCTTCGTTGTTCGTTCTTCGTTGTTCGTTGTTCGTTGTTCGTTGTTCGTTGTTCGTTGTTCGTTGTTCGTTGTTCGTTGTTCGTTGTTCGTTGTTCGTTGTTCGTTGTTCGTTCTTCGCTGTTCGCTGTTCGCTGTTTGTTGTTTGTTGTTTGTTGTTTGTTGTTTGTTGTTTGTTGTTTGTTGTTTGTTGTTTGTTGTTTGTTGTTTGTTGTTTGTTGTTTGTTGTTTGTTGTTTGTTGTTTGTTGTTTGTTGTTTGTTGTTTGTTGTTTGTTGTTCGTTGTTTGTTGTTCGTTGTTCGTTGTTCGTTGTTCGTTGTTCGTCGTTCGTTGTTCGTTGTTCGTCGTTCGTTGTTCGTTGTTCGTCGTTCGTTGTTCGTTGTTCGTCGTTCGTTGTTCGTTGTTCGTCGTTCGTTGTTCGTTGTTCGTCGTTCGTTCTTCGTTGTTCGTCGTTCGTTCTTCGTTGTTCGTCGTTCGTTCTTCGTTGTTCGTCGTTCGTTCTTCGTTGTTCGTCGTTCGTTCTTCGTTGTTCGTCGTTCGTTCTTCGTTGTTCGTCGTTCGTTCTTCGTTGTTCGTCGTTCGTTCTTCGTTGTTCGTCGTTCGTTCTTCGTTGTTCGTCGTTCGTTCTTCGTTGTTCGTCGTTCGTTCTTCGTTGTTCGTCGTTCGTTCTTCGTTGTTCGTCGTTCGTTCTTCGTTGTTCGTCGTTCGTTCTTCGTTGTTCGTCGTTCGTTCTTCGTTGTTCGTCGTTCGTTCTTCGTTGTTCGTCGTTCGTTCTTCGTTGTTCGTCGTTCGTTCTTCGTTGTTCGTTGTTCGTCGTTCGTTCTTCGTTGTTCGTCGTTCGTTCTTCGTTGTTCGTCGTTCGTTCTTCGTTGTTCGTCGTTCGTTCTTCGTTGTTCGTTGTTCGTTGTTCGTTCTTCGTTGTTCGTTGTTCGTTCTTCGTTGTTCGTTGTTCGTTCTTCGTTGTTCGTTCTTCGTTCTTCGTTGTTCGTTCTTCGTTCTTCGTTGTTCGTTCTTCGTTCTTCGTTGTTCGTTCTTCGTTCTTCGTTGTTCGTTCTTCGTTGTTCGTTCTTCGTTCTTCGTTGTTCGTTGTTCGTTGTTCGTTGTTCGTTGTTCGTTGTTCGTTGTTCGTTGTTCGTTGTTCGTTGTTCGTTGTTCGTCGTTCGTTGTTCGTCGTTCGTCGTTCGTTGTTCGTTGTTCGTTGTTCGTTGTTCGTTGTTCGTTGTTCGTTGTTCGTTGTTCGTTGTTCGTTGTTCGTTGTTCGTTGTTCGTTGTTCGTTGTTCGTTGTTCGTTGTTCGTCGTTCGTCGTTCGTTGTTTGTTGTTCGTTCTTCGTTGTTTGTTGTTCGTTCTTCGTTGTTTGTTGTTCGTTCTTCGTTGTTTGTTGTTCGTTCTTCGTTGTTTGTTGTTCGTTCTTCGTTGTTTGTTGTTCGTTCTTCGTTGTTTGTTGTTCGTTCTTCGTTGTTTGTTGTTCGTTCTTCGTTGTTTGTTGTTCGTTCTTCGTTGTTTGTTGTTCGTTCTTCGTTGTTTGTTGTTCGTTCTTCGTTGTTTGTTGTTCGTTCTTCGTTGTTTGTTGTTCGTTCTTCGTTGTTTGTTGTTCGTTCTTCGTTGTTTGTTGTTCGTTCTTCGTTGTTTGTTGTTCGTTCTTCGTTGTTCGTTGTTCGTTCTTCGCTGTTCGTTGTTCGTTCTTCGCTGTTCGTTGTTCGTTCTTCGCTGTTCGTTGTTCGTTCTTCGCTGTTCGTTGTTCGTTGTTCGTTGTTCGTTGTTCGTTGTTCGTTGTTCGTTGTTCGTTGTTCGTTGTTCGTTGTTCGTTGTTCGTTGTTCGTTGTTCGTTGTTCGTTGTTCGTTGTTCGTTGTTCGTTGTTCGTTGTTCGTTGTTCGTTGTTCGTTGTTCGTTGTTCGTTGTTCGTTGTTCGTTGTTCGTTGTTCGTTGTTCGTTGTTCGTTGTTCGTTGTTCGTTGTTCGTTGTTCGTTGTTCGTTGTTCGTTGTTCGTTGTTCGTTGTTCGTTGTTCGTTGTTCGTTGTTCGTTGTTCGTTGTTCGTTGTTCGTTGTTCGTTGTTCGTTGTTCGTTGTTCGTTGTTCGTTGTTCGTTGTTTGTTGTTTGTTGTTTGTTGTTTGTTGTTTGTTGTTTGTTGTTTGTTGTTTGTTGTTTGTTGTTTGTTGTTTGTTGTTTGTTGTTTGTTGTTTGTTGTTTGTTGTTTGTTGTTTGTTGTTTGTTGTTTGTTGTTTGTTGTTTGTTGTTTGTTGTTTGTTGTTTGTTGTTTGTTGTTTGTTGTTTGTTGTTTGTTGTTTGTTGTTTGTTGTTTGTTGTTTGTTGTTTGTTGTTTGTTGTTTGTTGTTTGTTGTTTGTTGTTTGTTGTTTGTTGTTTGTTGTTTGTTGTTTGTTGTTTGTTGTTTGTTGTTTGTTGTTTGTTGTTTGTTGTTTGTTGTTTGTTGTTTGTTGTTTGTTGTTTGTTGTTTGTTGTTTGTTGTTTGTTGTTTGTTGTTTGTTGTTTGTTGTTTGTTGTTTGTTGTTTGTTGTTTGTTGTTTGTTGTTTGTTGTTTGTTGTTTGTTGTTTGTTGTTTGTTGTTTGTTGTTTGTTGTTTGTTGTTTGTTGTTTGTTGTTTGTTGTTTGTTGTTTGTTGTTTGTTGTTTGTTGTTTGTTGTTTGTTGTTTGTTGTTTGTTGTTTGTTGTTTGTTGTTTGTTGTTTGTTGTTTGTTGTTTGTTGTTTGTTGTTTGTTGTTTGTTGTTTGTTGTTTGTTGTTTGTTGTTTGTTGTTTGTTGTTTGTTGTTTGTTGTTTGTTGTTTGTTGTTTGTTGTTTGTTGTTTGTTGTTTGTTGTTTGTTGTTTGTTGTTTGTTGTTTGTTGTTTGTTGTTTGTTGTTTGTTGTTTGTTGTTTGTTGTTTGTTGTTTGTTGTTTGTTGTTTGTTGTTTGTTGTTTGTTGTTTGTTGTTTGTTGTTTGTTGTTTGTTGTTTGTTGTTTGTTGTTTGTTGTTTGTTGTTTGTTGTTTGTTGTTTGTTGTTTGTTGTTTGTTGTTTGTTGTTTGTTGTTTGTTGTTTGTTGTTTGTTGTTTGTTGTTTGTTGTTTGTTGTTTGTTGTTTGTTGTTTGTTGTTTGTTGTTTGTTGTTTGTTGTTTGTTGTTTGTTGTTTGTTGTTTGTTGTTTGTTGTTTGTTGTTTGTTGTTTGTTGTTTGTTGTTTGTTGTTTGTTGTTTGTTGTTTGTTGTTTGTTGTTTGTTGTTTGTTGTTTGTTGTTTGTTGTTTGTTGTTTGTTGTTTGTTGTTTGTTGTTTGTTGTTTGTTGTTTGTTGTTTGTTGTTTGTTGTTTGTTGTTTGTTGTTTGTTGTTTGTTGTTTGTTGTTTGTTGTTTGTTGTTTGTTGTTTGTTGTTTGTTGTTTGTTGTTTGTTGTTTGTTGTTTGTTGTTTGTTGTTTGTTGTTTGTTGTTTGTTGTTTGTTGTTTGTTGTTTGTTGTTTGTTGTTTGTTGTTTGTTGTTTGTTGTTTGTTGTTTGTTGTTTGTTGTTTGTTGTTTGTTGTTTGTTGTTTGTTGTTTGTTGTTTGTTGTTTGTTGTTTGTTGTTTGTTGTTTGTTGTTTGTTGTTTGTTGTTTGTTGTTGGTTGTTTGTTGTTTGTTGTTTGTTGTTTGTTGTTGGTTGTTTGTTGTTTGTTGTTGGTCGTTTGTTGTTTGTTGTTTGTTGTTTGTTGTTTGTTGTTTGTTGTTTGTTGTTTGTTGTTTGTTGTTTGTTGTTTGTTGTTTGTTGTTTGTTGTTTGTTGTTTGTTGTTTGTTGTTTGTTGTTTGTTGTTTGTTGTTTGTTGTTTGTTGTTTGTTGTTTGTTGTTTGTTGTTTGTTGTTTGTTGTTTGTTGTTTGTTGTTTGTTGTTTGTTGTTTGTTGTTTGTTGTTTGTTGTTTGTTGTTTGTTGTTTGTTGTTTGTTGTTTGTTGTTTGTTGTTTGTTGTTTGTTGTTTGTTGTTTGTTGTTTGTTGTTTGTTGTTTGTTGTTTGTTGTTTGTTGTTTTTTGTTTGTTGTTTGTTGTTTGTTGTTTGTTGTTTGTTGTTTGTTGTTGGTTGTTTGTTGTTTGTTGTTCGTTGTTCGTTGTTCGTTGTTCGTTGTTCGTTGTTCGTTGTTCGTTGTTCGTTGTTTGTTGTTTGTTGTTTGTTGTTTGTTGTTTGTTGTTTGTTGTTTGTTGTTTGTTGTTTGTTGTTTGTTGTTTGTTGTTTGTTGTTTGTTGTTTGTTGTTTGTTGTTTGTTGTTTGTTGTTTGTTGTTTGTTGTTTGTTGTTTGTTGTTTGTTGTTTGTTGTTTGTTGTTTGTTGTTTGTTGTTTGTTGTTTGTTGTTTGTTGTTTGTTGTTTGTTGTTTGTTGTTTGTTGTTTGTTGTTTGTTGTTTGTTGTTTGTTGTTTGTTGTTTGTTGTTTGTTGTTTGTTGTTTGTTGTTTGTTGTTTGTTGTTTGTTGTTTGTTGTTTGTTGTTTGTTGTTTGTTGTTTGTTGTTTGTTGTTTGTTGTTTGTTGTTTGTTGTTTGTTGTTTGTTGTTTGTTGTTTGTTGTTTGTTGTTTGTTGTTTGTTGTTTGTTGTTTGTTGTTTGTTGTTTGTTGTTTGTTGTTTGTTGTTTGTTGTTTGTTGTTTGTTGTTTGTTGTTTGTTGTTTGTTGTTTGTTGTTTGTTGTTTGTTGTTTGTTGTTTGTTGTTTGTTGTTTGTTGTTTGTTGTTTGTTGTTTGTTGTTTGTTGTTTGTTGTTTGTTGTTTGTTGTTTGCTCTTCGTCGTTTGTTGTTTGCTCTTCGTCGTTTGTTGTTTGTTCTTCGTTGTTTGTTGTTTGTTCTTCGTTGTTTGTTGTTTGTTCTTCGTTGTTTGTTGTTTGTTCTTCGTTGTTTGTTCTTCGTTGTTTGTTGTTTGTTCTTCGTTGTTTGTTGTTTGTTCTTCGTTGTTTGTTGTTTGTTCTTCGTTGTTTGTTGTTTGTTCTTCGTTGTTTGTTGTTTGTTGTTTGTTGTTTGTAGTTTGTTGTTTGTTGTTTGTAGTTTGTTGTTTGTTGTTTGTAGTTTGTTGTTTGTTGTTCGTTGTTTGTTGTTTGTTGTTTGTTGTTTGTTGTTTGTTGTTTGTTGTTTGTTGTTTGTTGTTTGTTGTTTGTTGTTTGTTGTTTGTTGTTTGTTGTTTGTTGTTTGTTGTTTGTTGTTTGTTGTTTGTTGTTTGTTGTTTGTTGTTTGTTGTTTGTTGTTTGTTGTTTGTTGTTTGTTGTTTGTTGTTTGTTGTTTGTTGTTTGTTGTTTGTTGTTTGTTGTTTGTTGTTTGTTGTTTGTTGTTTGTTGTTTGTTGTTTGTTGTTTGTTGTTTGTTGTTTGTTGTTTGTTGTTTGTTGTTTGTTGTTTGTTGTTTGTTGTTTGTTGTTTGTTGTTTGTTGTTTGTTGTTTGTTGTTTGTTGTTTGTTGTTTGTTGTTTGTTGTTTGTTGTTTGTTGTTTGTTGTTTGTTGTTTGTTGTTTGTTGTTTGTTGTTTGTTGTTTGTTGTTTGTTGTTTGTTGTTTGTTGTTTGTTGTTTGTTGTTTGTTGTTTGTTGTTTGTTGTTTGTTGTTTGTTGTTTGTTGTTTGTTGTTTGTTGTTTGTTGTTTGTTGTTTGTTGTTTGTTGTTTGTTGTTTGTTGTTTGTTGTTTGTTGTTTGTTGTTTGTTGTTTGTTGTTTGTTGTTTGTTGTTTGTTGTTTGTTGTTTGTTGTTTGTTGTTTGTTGTTTGTTGTTTGTTGTTTGTTGTTTGTTGTTTGTTGTTTGTTGTTTGTTGTTTGTTGTTTGTTGTTTGTTGTTTGTTGTTTGTTGTTTGTTGTTTGTTGTTTGTTGTTTGTTGTTTGTTGTTTGTTGTTTGTTGTTTGTTGTTTGTTGTTTGTTGTTTGTTGTTTGTTGTTTGTTGTTTGTTGTTTGTTGTTTGTTGTTTGTTGTTTGTTGTTTGTTGTTTGTTGTTTGTTGTTTGTTGTTTGTTGTTTGTTGTTTGTTGTTTGTTGTTTGTTGTTTGTTGTTTGTTGTTTGTTGTTTGTTGTTTGTTGTTTGTTGTTTGTTGTTTGTTGTTTGTTGTTTGTTGTTTGTTGTTTGTTGTTTGTTGTTTGTTGTTTGTTGTTTGTTGTTTGTTGTTTGTTGTTTGTTGTTTGTTGTTTGTTGTTTGTTGTTTGTTGTTTGTTGTTTGTTGTTTGTTGTTTGTTGTTTGTTGTTTGTTGTTTGTTGTTTGTTGTTTGTTGTTTGTTGTTTGTTGTTTGTTGTTTGTTGTTTGTTGTTTGTTGTTTGTTGTTTGTTGTTTGTTGTTTGTTGTTTGTTGTTTGTTGTTCGTTGTTCGTTGTTCGTTGTTCGTTGTTCGTTGTTCGTTGTTCGTTGTTCGTTGTTCGTTGTTTGTTGTTTGTTGTTTGTTGTTTGTTGTTTGTTGTTTGTTGTTTGTTGTTTGTTGTTTGTTGTTTGTTGTTTGTTGTTTGTTGTTTGTTGTTTGTTGTTTGTTGTTTGTTGTTTGTTGTTTGTTGTTTGTTGTTTGTTGTTTGTTGTTTGTTGTTTGTTGTTTGTTGTTTGTTGTTTGTTGTTTGTTGTTTGTTGTTTGTTGTTTGTTGTTTGTTGTTTGTTGTTTGTTGTTTGTTGTTTGTTGTTTGTTGTTTGTTGTTTGTTGTTTGTTGTTTGTTGTTTGTTGTTTGTTGTTTGTTGTTTGTTGTTTGTTGTTTGTTGTTTGTTGTTTGTTGTTTGTTGTTTGTTGTTTGTTGTTTGTTGTTTGTTGTTTGTTGTTTGTTGTTTGTTGTTTGTTGTTTGTTGTTTGTTGTTTGTTGTTTGCTCTTCGTCGTTTGTTGTTTGTTCTTCGTTGTTTGTTGTTTGTTCTTCGTTGTTTGTTGTTTGTTCTTCGTTGTTTGTTGTTTGTTCTTCGTTGTTTGTTCTTCGTTGTTTGTTGTTTGTTCTTCGTTGTTTGTTGTTTGTTCTTCGTTGTTTGTTGTTTGTTCTTCGTTGTTTGTTGTTTGTTCTTCGTTGTTTGTTGTTTGTTGTTTGTTGTTTGTAGTTTGTTGTTTGTTGTTTGTAGTTTGTTGTTTGTTGTTTGTAGTTTGTTGTTTGTTGTTTGTTGTTTGTTGTTTGTTGTTTGTTGTTTGTTGTTTGTTGTTTGTTGTTTGTTGTTTGTTGTTTGTTGTTTGTTGTTTGTTGTTTGTTGTTTGTTGTTTGTTGTTTGTTGTTTGTTGTTTGTTGTTTGTTGTTTGTTGTTTGTTGTTTGTTGTTTGTTGTTTGTTGTTTGTTGTTTGTTGTTTGTTGTTTGTTGTTTGTTGTTTGTTGTTTGTTGTTTGTTGTTTGTTGTTTGTTGTTTGTTGTTTGTTGTTTGTTGTTTGTTGTTTGTTGTTTGTTGTTTGTTGTTTGTTGTTTGTTGTTTGTTGTTTGTTGTTTGTTGTTTGTTGTTTGTTGTTTGTTGTTTGTTGTTTGTTGTTTGTTGTTTGTTCTTCGTTGTTTGTTCTTCGTTGTTTGTTCTTCGTTGTTTGTTCTTCGTTGTTTGTTCTTCGTTGTTTGTTCTTCGTTGTTTGTTCTTCGTTGTTTGTTCTTCGTTGTTTGTTCTTCGTTGTTTGTTCTTCGTTGTTTGTTCTTCGTTGTTTGTTCTTCGTTGTTTGTTCTTCGTTGTTTGTTCTTCGTTGTTTGTTCTTCGTTGTTTGTTCTTCGTTGTTTGTTCTTCGCTGTTCGTTCTTCGTTGTTCGTTCTTCGTTGTTTGTTGTTCGTTCTTCGTTGTTTGTTGTTCGTTCTTCGTTGTTTGTTGTTCGTTCTTCGTTGTTTGTTGTTCGTTCTTCGTTGTTTGTTGTTCGTTCTTCGTTGTTTGTTGTTCGTTCTTCGTTGTTTGTTGTTCGTTCTTCGTTGTTTGTTGTTCGTTCTTCGTTGTTTGTTGTTCGTTCTTCGTTGTTTGTTGTTCGTTCTTCGTTGTTTGTTGTTCGTTCTTCGTTGTTTGTTGTTCGTTCTTCGTTGTTTGTTGTTCGTTCTTCGTTGTTTGTTGTTCGTTCTTCGTTGTTTGTTGTTCGTTGTTCGTTCTTCGTTGTTCGTTCTTCGTTGTTCGTTCTTCGTTGTTCGTTCTTCGTTGTTCGTTCTTCGTTGTTCGTTCTTCGTTGTTCGTTCTTCGTTGTTCGTTCTTCGTTGTTCGTTCTTCGTTGTTCGTTCTTCGTTGTTCGTTCTTCGTTGTTCGTTCTTCGTTGTTCGTTCTTCGTTGTTCGTTCTTCGTTGTTCGTTCTTCGTTGTTCGTTCTTCGTTGTTCGTTCTTCGTTGTTCGTTCTTCGTTGTTCGTTCTTCGTTGTTCGTTCTTCGTTGTTCGTTCTTCGTTGTTCGTTCTTCGTTGTTCGTTCTTCGTTGTTCGTTGTTCGTTCTTCGTTGTTCGTTCTTCGTTGTTCGTTCTTCGTTGTTCGTTCTTCGTTGTTCGTTCTTCGTTGTTCGTTGTTCGTTGTTCGTTCTTCGTTGTTCGTTCTTCGTTGTTCGTTCTTCGTTGTTCGTTCTTCGTTGTTCGTTCTTCGTTGTTCGTTGTTCGTTGTTCGTTGTACGTTGTTCGTTGTTCGTTGTTCGTTGTTCGTTGTTCGTTGTTCGTTGTTCGTTGTTCGTTGTTCGTTGTTCGTTGTTCGTTGTTCGTTGTTCGTTGTTCGTTGTTCGTTGTTCGTTGTTCGTTGTTCGTTGTTCGTTGTTCGTTGTTCGTTGTTCGTTGTTTGTTCTTCGTTGTTCGTTGTTCGTTGTTTGTTCTTCGTTGTTCGTTGTTCGTTGTTCGTTGTTCGTTGTTTGTTCTTCGTTGTTTGTTCTTCGTTGTTTGTTCTTCGTTGTTTGTTCTTCGTTGTTTGTTCTTCGTTGTTTGTTCTTCGTTGTTTGTTCTTCGTTGTTTGTTCTTCGTTGTTTGTTCTTCGTTGTTTGTTCTTCGTTGTTTGTTGTTTGTTGTTTGTTGTTCGTTGTTTGTTGTTTGTTGTTCGTTGTTTGTTGTTTGTTGTTCGTTGTTTGTTGTTTGTTGTTTGTTGTTCGTTGTTTGTTGTTTGTTGTTCGTTGTTTGTTGTTCGTTGTTCGTTGTTTGTTGTTCGTTGTTCGTTGTTTGTTGTTTGTTGTTTGTTGTTTGTTGTTTGTTGTTTGTTGTTTGTTGTTTGTTGTTCGTTGTTCGTTGTTCGTTGTTCGTTGTTCGTTGTTCGTTGTTCGTTGTTCGTTGTTCGTTGTTCGTTGTTCGTTGTTCGTTGTTCGTTGTTCGTTGTTCGTTGTTCGTTGTTCGTTGTTCGTTGTTCGTTGTTCGTTGTTCGTTGTTCGTTGTTCGTTGTTCGTTGTTCGTTGTTCGTTGTTCGTTGTTCGTTGTTCGTTGTTCGTTGTTCGTTGTTCGTTGTTCGTTGTTCGTTGTTCGTTGTTCGTTGTTCGTTGTTCGTTGTTCGTTGTTCGTTGTTCGTTGTTCGTTGTTCGTTGTTCGTTGTTCGTTGTTCGTTGTTCGTTGTTCGTTGTTCGTTGTTCGTTGTTCGTTGTTCGTTGTTCGTTGTTCGTTGTTCGTTGTTCGTTGTTCGTTCTTCGTTCTTCGTTGTTTGTTGTTTGTTCTTCGTTGTTTGTTGTTTGTTCTTCGTTGTTCGTTCTTCGTTGTTCGTTGTTCGTTGTTCGTTGTTCGTTGTTCGTTGTTTGTTGTTCGTTGTTCGTTGTTCGTTGTTCGTTGTTCGTTGTTCGTTGTTCGTTGTTCGTTGTTTGTTCTTCGTTGTTTGTTCTTCGTTGTTTGTTCTTCGTTGTTTGTTCTTCGTTGTTTGTTCTTCGTTGTTTGTTCTTCGTTGTTTGTTGTTTGTTCTTCGTTTTTCGTTGTTTGTTCTTCGTTTTTCGTTGTTTGTTCTTCGTTTTTCGTTGTTTGTTCTTCGTTTTTCGTTGTTCGTTCTTCGTTTTTCGTTGTTCGTTCTTCGTTGTTTGTTGTTAGTTCTTCGTTGTTTGTTGTTCGTTCTTCGTTGTTTGTTGTTCGTTCTTCGTTGTTTGTTGTTCGTTCTTCGTTGTTTGTTGTTCGTTCTTCGTTGTTTGTTGTTCGTTCTTCGTTGTTTGTTGTTCGTTCTTCGTTGTTTGTTGTTCGTTCTTCGTTGTTTGTTGTTCGCTCTTCGTTGTTCGTTCTTCGTTGTTCGTTCTTCGTTGTTCGTTCTTCGTTGTTCGTTCTTCGTTGTTCGTTCTTCGTTGTTCGTTCTTCGTTGTTCGTTCTTCGTTGTTCGTTCTTCGTTGTTCGTTCTTCGTTGTTCGTTCTTCGTTGTTCGTTCTTCGTTGTTCGTTCTTCGTTGTTCGTTCTTCGTTGTTCGTTCTTCGTTGTTCGTTCTTCGTTGTTCGTTCTTCGTTGTTCGTTGTTCGTTGTTCGTTCTTCGTTGTTCGTTCTTCGTTGTTCGTTGTTCGTTGTTCGTTGTTCGTTGTTCGTTGTTCGTTGTTCGTTGTTCGTTGTTCGTTGTTCGTTGTTCGTTGTTCGTTGTTCGTTGTTCGTTGTTCGTTGTTCGTTGTTCGTTGTTCGTTGTTCGTTGTTCGTTGTTCGTTGTTCGTTGTTCGTTGTTCGTTGTTCGTTGTTCGTTGTTCGTTGTTCGTTGTTCGTTGTTCGTTGTTCGTTGTTCGTTGTTCGTTGTTCGTTGTTCGTTGTTCGTTGTTCGTTCTTCGTTGTTCGTTGTTCGTTGTTCGTTGTTTGTTCTTCGTTGTTTGTTCTTCGTTGTTTGTTCTTCGTTGTTTGTTCTTCGTTGTTTGTTCTTCGTTGTTTGTTCTTCGTTGTTTGTTCTTCGTTGTTTGTTCTTCGTTGTTTGTTGTTGGTTGTTTGTTTTTTGTTGTTTGTTGTTTGTTGTTTGTTGTTTGTTGTTTGTTGTTTGTTGTTTGTTGTTTGTTGTTTGTTGTTTGTTGTTTGTTGTTTGTTGTTTGTTGTTTGTTGTTTGTTGTTTGTTGTTTGTTGTTTGTTGTTTGTTGTTTGTTGTTTGTTGTTTGTTGTTTGTTGTTTGTTGTTTGTTGTTTGTTGTTTGTTGTTTGTTGTTTGTTGTTTGTTGTTTGTTGTTTGTTGTTTGTTGTTTGTTGTTTGTTGTTTGTTGTTTGTTGTTTGTTGTTTGTTGTTTGTTGTTTGTTGTTTGTTGTTTGTTGTTTGTTGTTTGTTGTTTGTTGTTTGTTGTTTGTTGTTTGTTGTTTGTTGTTTGTTGTTTGTTGTTTGTTGTTTGTTGTTTGTTGTTTGTTGTTTGTTGTTTGTTGTTTGTTGTTTGTTGTTTGTTGTTTGTTGTTTGTTGTTTGTTGTTTGTTGTTTGTTGTTTGTTGTTTGTTGTTTGTTGTTTGTTGTTTGTTGTTTGTTGTTTGTTGTTTGTTGTTTGTTGTTTGTTGTTTGTTGTTTGTTGTTTGTTGTTTGTTGTTTGTTGTTTGTTGTTTGTTGTTTGTTGTTTGTTGTTTGTTGTTTGTTGTTTGTTGTTTGTTGTTTGTTGTTTGTTGTTTGTTGTTTGTTGTTTGTTGTTTGTTGTTTGTTGTTTGTTGTTTGTTGTTTGTTGTTTGTTGTTTGTTGTTTGTTGTTTGTTGTTTGTTGTTTGTTGTTTGTTGTTTGTTGTTTGTTGTTTGTTGTTTGTTGTTTGTTGTTTGTTGTTTGTTGTTTGTTGTTTGTTGTTTGTTGTTTGTTGTTTGTTGTTTGTTGTTTGTTGTTTGTTGTTTGTTGTTTGTTGTTTGTTGTTTGTTGTTTGTTGTTTGTTGTTTGTTGTTTGTTGTTTGTTGTTTGTTGTTTGTTGTTTGTTGTTTGTTGTTTGTTGTTTGTTGTTTGTTGTTTGTTGTTTGTTGTTTGTTGTTTGTTGTTTGTTGTTTGTTGTTTGTTGTTTGTTGTTTGTTGTTTGTTGTTTGTTGTTTGTTGTTTGTTGTTTGTTGTTTGTTGTTTGTTGTTTGTTGTTTGTTGTTTGTTGTTTGTTGTTTGTTGTTTGTTGTTTGTTGTTTGTTGTTTGTTGTTTGTTGTTTGTTGTTTGTTGTTTGTTGTTTGTTGTTTGTTGTTTGTTGTTTGTTGTTTGTTGTTTGTTGTTTGTTGTTTGTTGTTTGTTGTTTGTTGTTTGTTGTTTGTTGTTTGTTGTTTGTTGTTGTTGTTTGTTGTTTGTTGTTTGTTGTTTGTTGTTTGTTGTTTGTTGTTTGTTGTTTGTTGTTTGTTGTTTGTTGTTTGTTGTTTGTTGTTTGTTGTTTGTTGTTTGTTGTTTGTTGTTTGTTGTTTGTTGTTTGTTGTTTGTTGTTTGTTGTTTGTTGTTTGTTGTGTTGTTGTTGTTTGTTGTTTGTTGTTTGTTGTTTGTTGTTTGTTGTTTGTTGTTTGTTGTTTGTTGTTTGTTGTTTGTTGTTTGTTGTTTGTTGTTTGTTGTTTGTTGTTTGTTGTTTGTTGTTTGTTGTTTGTTGTTTGTTGTTCGTTGTTTGTTGTTTGTTGTTTGTTGTTTGTTGTTTGTTGTTTGTTGTTTGTTGTTCGTTGTTCGTTGTTTGTTGTTTGTTGTTCGTTGTTCGTTGTTTGTTGTTTGTTGTTTGTTGTTTGTTGTTCGTTGTTTGTTGTTTGTTGTTTGTTGTTTGTTGTTTGTTGTTTGTTGTTTGTTGTTTGTTGTTTGTTGTTTGTTGTTTGTTGTTTGTTGTTTGTTGTTTGTTGTTTGTTGTTTGTTGTTTGTTGTTTGTTGTTTGTTGTTTGTTGTTTGTTGTTTGTTGTTTGTTGTTTGTTGTTTGTTGTTTGTTGTTTGTTGTTTGTTGTTTGTTGTTTGTTGTTTGTTGTTTGTTGTTTGTTGTTTGTTGTTTGTTGTTTGTTGTTTGTTGTTTGTTGTTTGTTGTTTGTTGTTTGTTGTTTGTTGTTTGTTGTTTGTTGTTTGTTGTTTGTTGTTTGTTGTTTGTTGTTTGTTGTTTGTTGTTTGTTGTTTGTTGTTTGTTGTTTGTTGTTTGTTGTTTGTTGTTTGTTGTTTGTTGTTTGTTGTTTGTTGTTTGTTGTTTGTTGTTTGTTGTTTGTTGTTTGTTGTTTGTTGTTTGTTGTTTGTTGTTTGTTGTTTGTTGTTTGTTGTTTGTTGTTTGTTGTTTGTTGTTTGTTGTTTGTTGTTTGTTGTTTGTTGTTGTTGTTTGTTGTTTGTTGTTTGTTGTTTGTTGTTTGTTGTTTGTTGTTTGTTGTTTGTTGTTTGTTGTTTGTTGTTTGTTGTTTGTTGTTTGTTGTTTGTTGTTTGTTGTTTGTTGTTTGTTGTTTGTTGTTTGTTGTTTGTTGTTTGTTGTTTGTTGTTTGTTGTTTGTTGTTTGTTGTTTGTTGTTTGTTGTTTGTTGTTTGTTGTTTGTTGTTTGTTGTTTGTTGTTTGTTGTTTGTTGTTTGTTGTTTGTTGTTTGTTGTTTGTTGTTTGTTGTTTGTTGTTTGTTGTTTGTTGTTTGTTGTTTGTTGTTTGTTGTTTGTTGTTTGTTGTTTGTTGTTTGTTGTTTGTTGTTTGTTGTTCGTTGTTTGTTGTTTGTTGTTTGTTGTTTGTTGTTCGTTGTTTGTTGTTTGTTGTTCGTTGTTCGTTGTTCGTTGTTTGTTGTTCGTTGTTCGTTGTTCGTTGTTCGTTGTTCGTTGTTTGTTGTTTGTTGTTTGTTGTTCGTTGTTCGTTGTTTGTTGTTTGTTGTTTGTTGTTTGTTGTTTGTTGTTTGTTGTTTGTTGTTTGTTGTTTGTTGTTTGTTGTTTGTTGTTTGTTGTTTGTTGTTTGTTGTTTGTTGTTTGTTGTTTGTTGTTTGTTGTTTGTTGTTTGTTGTTTGTTGTTTGTTGTTTGTTGTTTGTTGTTTGTTGTTTGTTGTTTGTTGTTTGTTGTTTGTTGTTTGTTGTTTGTTGTTTGTTGTTTGTTGTTTGTTGTTTGTTGTTTGTTCTTCGTTGTTTGTTGTTTGTTCTTCGTTGTTTGTTGTTTGTTCTTCGTTGTTTGTTGTTTGTTCTTCGTTGTTTGTTGTTTGTTCTTCGTTGTTTGTTGTTTGTTCTTCGTTGTTTGTTGTTCGTTCTTCGTTGTTCGTTCTTCGTTGTTTGTTCTTCGTTGTTTGTTGTTTGTTCTTCGTTGTTTGTTGTTTGTTCTTCGTTGTTTGTTGTTTGTTCTTCGTTGTTTGTTGTTTGTTCTTCGTTGTTTGTTGTTTGTTCTTCGTTGTTCGTTGTGTGTTCTTCGTTGTTCGTTGTGTGTTCTTCGTTGTTTGTTCTTCGTTGTTTGTTCTTCGTTGTTTGTTCTTCGTTGTTTGTTCTTCGTTGTTTGTTCTTCGTTGTTTGTTCTTCGTTGTTTGTTCTTCGTTGTTTGTTCTTCGTTGTTTGTTCTTCGTTGTTTGTTCTTCGTTGTTTGTTCTTCGTTGTTTGTTCTTCGTTGTTCGTTGTTTGTCGTTTGTTGTTTGTTCTTCGTTGTTTGTCGTTTGTTGTTTGTTCTTCGTTGTTTGTTGTTTGTTCTTCGTTGTTTGTTGTTTGTTCTTCGTTGTTTGTTGTTTGTTGTTTGTTCTTCGTTGTTTGTTGTTTGTTCTTCGTTGTTTGTTGTTTGTTCTTCGTTGTTTGTTGTTTGTTCTTCGTTGTTTGTTGTTTGTTCTTCGTTGTTTGTTGTTTGTTCTTCGTTGTTTGGTGTTTGTTCTTCGTTGTTTGTTGTTTGTTCTTCGTTGTTTGTTGTTTGTTCTTCGTTGTTTGTTGTTTGTTCTTCGTTGTTTGTTGTTTGTTCTTCGTTGTTTGTTGTTTGTTCTTCGTTGTTTGTTGTTTGTTCTTCGTTGTTTGTTGTTTGTTCTTCGTTGTTTGTTGTTTGTTCTTCGTTGTTTGTTGTTTGTTCTTCGTTGTTTGTTGTTTGTTCTTCGTTGTTTGTTGTTTGTTCTTCGTTGTTTGTTGTTTGTTCTTCGTTGTTTGTTGTTTGTTCTTCGTTGTTTGTTGTTTGTTCTTCGTTGTTTGTTGTTTGTTCTTCGTTGTTTGTTGTTTGTTCTTCGTTGTTTGTTGTTTGTTCTTCGTTGTTTGTTGTTTGTTCTTCGTTGTTTGTTGTTTGTTCTTCGTTGTTTGTTGTTTGTTCTTCGTTGTTTGTTGTTTGTTCTTCGTTGTTTGTTGTTTGTTCTTCGTTGTTTGTTGTTTGTTCTTCGTTGTTTGTTGTTTGTTCTTCGTTGTTTGTTGTTTGTTCTTCGTTGTTTGTTGTTTGTTCTTCGTTGTTTGTTGTTTGTTCTTCGTTGTTTGTTCTTCGTTGTTTGTTGTTTGTTCTTCGTTGTTTGGTGTTTGTTCTTCGTTGTTTGTTGTTTGTTCTTCGTTGTTTGTTGTTTGTTCTTCGTTGTTTGTTGTTTGTTCTTCGTTGTTTGTTGTTTGTTCTTCGTTGTTTGTTGTTTGTTCTTCGTTGTTTGTTGTTTGTTCTTCGTTGTTTGTTGTTTGTTCTTCGTTGTTTGTTGTTTGTTGTTTGTTGTTTGTTGTTTGTTGTTTGTTGTTTGTTGTTTGTTGTTTGTTGTTTGTTGTTTGTTGTTTGTTGTTCGTTGTTCGTTGTTTGTTGTTCGTTGTTCGTTGTTTGTTGTTCGTTGTTCGTTGTTTGTTGTTTGTTGTTTGTTGTTTGTTGTTTGTTGTTTGTTGTTTGTTGTTTGTTGTTTGTTGTTTGTTGTTTGTTGTTTGTTGTTTGTTGTTTGTTGTTTGTTGTTTGTTGTTTGTTGTTTGTTGTTTGTTGTTTGTTGTTTGTTGTTTGTTGTTTGTTGTTTGTTGTTTGTTGTTTGTTGTTTGTTGTTTGTTGTTTGTTGTTTGTTTGTTTGTTGTTTGTTGTTTGTTGTTTGTTGTTTGTTGTTTGTTGTTTGTTGTTTGTTGTTTGTTGTTTGTTGTTTGTTGTTTGTTGTTTGTTGTTTGTTGTTTGTTGTTTGTTGTTTGTTTGTTGTTTGTTGTTTGTTGTTTGTTGTTTGTTGTTTGTTGTTTGTTGTTTGTTGTTTGTTGTTTGTTGTTTGTTGTTTGTTGTTTGTTGTTTGTTGTTTGTTGTTTGTTGTTTGTTGTTTGTTGTTTGTTGTTTGTTGTTTGTTGTTTGTTGTTTGTTGTTTGTTGTTTGTTGTTTGTTGTTTGTTGTTTGTTGTTTGTTGTTTGTTGTTTGTTGTTTGTTGTTTGTTGTTTGTTGTTTGTTGTTTGTTGTTTGTTGTTTGTTGTTTGTTGTTTGTTGTTTGTTGTTTGTTGTTTGTTGTTTGTTGTTTGTTGTTTGTTGTTTGTTGTTTGTTGTTTGTTGTTTGTTGTTTGTTGTTTGTTGTTTGTTGTTTGTTGTTTGTTGTTTGTTGTTTGTTGTTTGTTGTTTGTTGTTTGTTGTTTGTTGTTTGTTGTTTGTTGTTTGTTGTTTGTTGTTTGTTGTTTGTTGTTTGTTGTTTGTTGTTTGTTGTTTGTTGTTTGTTGTTTGTTGTTTGTTGTTTGTTGTTTGTTGTTTGTTGTTTGTTGTTTGTTGTTTGTTGTTTGTTGTTTGTTCTTCGTTGTTTGTTCTTCGTTGTTTGTTCTTCGTTGTTTGTTCTTCGTTGTTTGTTCTTCGTTGTTTGTTCTTCGTTGTTTGTTCTTCGTTGTTTGTTCTTCGTTGTTTGTTGTTTGTTCTTCGTTGTTTGTTGTTTGTTCTTCGTTGTTTGTTCTTCGTTGTTTGTTGTTTGTTCTTCGTTGTTTGTTGTTTGTTCTTCGTTGTTTGTTCTTCGTTGTTTGTTGTTTGTTCTTCGTTGTTTGTTGTTCGTTCTTCGTTGTTTGTTGTTCGTTCTTCGTTGTTCGTTGTTTGTTGTTTGTTGTTTGTTGTTTGTTGTTTGTTGTTTGTTGTTTGTTGTTTGTTGTTTGTTGTTTGTTGTTTGTTGTTTGTTGTTTGTTGTTTGTTGTTTGTTGTTTGTTGTTTGTTGTTTGTTGTTTGTTGTTTGTTGTTTGTTGTTTGTTGTTTGTTGTTTGTTGTTTGTTGTTTGTTGTTTGTTGTTTGTTGTTTGTTGTTTGTTGTTTGTTGTTTGTTGTTTGTTGTTTGTTGTTTGTTGTTTGTTGTTTGTTGTTTGTTGTTTGTTGTTTGTTGTTTGTTGTTTGTTGTTTGTTGTTTGTTGTTTGTTGTTTGTTGTTTGTTGTTTGTTGTTTGTTGTTTGTTGTTTGTTGTTTGTTGTTTGTTGTTTGTTGTTTGTTGTTTGTTGTTTGTTGTTTGTTGTTTGTTGTTTGTTGTTTGTTGTTTGTTGTTTGTTGTTTGTTGTTTGTTGTTTGTTGTTTGTTGTTTGTTGTTTGTTGTTTGTTGTTTGTTGTTTGTTGTTTGTTGTTTGTTGTTTGTTGTTTGTTGTTTGTTGTTTGTTGTTTGTTGTTTGTTGTTTGTTGTTTGTTGTTTGTTGTTTGTTGTTTGTTGTTTGTTGTTTGTTGTTTGTTGTTTGTTGTTTGTTGTTTGTTGTTTGTTGTTTGTTGTTTGTTGTTTGTTGTTTGTTGTTTGTTGTTTGTTGTTTGTTGTTTGTTGTTTGTTGTTTGTTGTTTGTTGTTTGTTGTTTGTTGTTTGTTGTTTGTTGTTTGTTGTTTGTTGTTTGTTGTTTGTTGTTTGTTGTTTGTTGTTTGTTGTTTGTTGTTTGTTGTTTGTTGTTTGTTGTTTGTTGTTTGTTGTTTGTTGTTTGTTGTTTGTTGTTTGTTGTTTGTTGTTTGTTGTTTGTTGTTTGTTGTTTGTTGTTTGTTGTTTGTTGTTTGTTGTTTGTTGTTTGTTGTTTGTTGTTTGTTGTTTGTTGTTTGTTGTTTGTTGTTTGTTGTTTGTTGTTTGTTGTTTGTTGTTTGTTGTTCGTTGTTCGTTGTTCGTTGTTTGTTGTTTGTTGTTTGTTGTTTGTTGTTTGTTGTTTGTTGTTTGTTGTTTGTTGTTTGTTGTTTGTTGTTTGTTGTTTGTTGTTTGTTGTTTGTTGTTTGTTGTTTGTTGTTTGTTGTTTGTTGTTTGTTGTTTGTTGTTTGTTGTTTGTTGTTTGTTGTTTGTTGTTTGTTGTTTGTTGTTTGTTGTTTGTTGTTTGTTGTTTGTTGTTTGTTGTTTGTTGTTTGTTGTTTGTTGTTTGTTGTTTGTTGTTTGTTGTTTGTTGTTTGTTGTTTGTTGTTTGTTGTTTGTTGTTTGTTGTTTGTTGTTTGTTGTTTGTTGTTTGTTGTTTGTTGTTTGTTGTTTGTTGTTTGTTGTTTGTTGTTTGTTGTTTGTTGTTCGTTGTTTGTTGTTTGTTGTTTGTTGTTTGTTGTTTGTTGTTTGTTGTTTGTTGTTCGTTGTTTGTTGTTTGTTGTTCGTTTTTGTTGTTTGTTGTTTGTTGTTTGTTGTTTGTTGTTTGTTGTTTGTTGTTTGTTGTTTGTTGTTTGTTGTTTGTTGTTTGTTGTTTGTTGTTTGTTGTTTGTTGTTTGTTGTTTGTTGTTTGTTGTTTGTTGTTTGTTGTTTGTTGTTTGTTGTTTGTTGTTTGTTGTTTGTTGTTTGTTGTTTGTTGTTTGTTGTTTGTTGTTTGTTGTTTGTTGTTTGTTGTTTGTTGTTTGTTGTTTGTTGTTTGTTGTTTGTTGTTTGTTGTTTGTTGTTTGTTGTTTGTTGTTTGTTGTTTGTTGTTTGTTGTTTGTTGTTTGTTGTTTGTTGTTTGTTGTTTGTTGTTTGTTGTTTGTTGTTTGTTGTTTGTTGTTTGTTGTTTGTTGTTTGTTGTTTGTTGTTTGTTGTTTGTTGTTTGTTCTTCGTTGTTTGTTCTTCGTTGTTTGTTGTTTGTTCTTCGTTGTTTGTTCTTCGTTGTTTGTTCTTCGTTGTTTGTTCTTCGTTGTTTGTTCTTCGTTGTTTGTTCTTCGTTGTTTGTTCTTCGTTGTTTGTTCTTCGTTGTTTGTTCTTCGTTGTTTGTTCTTCGTTGTTTGTTCTTCGTTGTTTGTTCTTCGTTGTTTGTTCTTCGTTGTTTGTTCTTCGTTGTTTGTTCTTCGTTGTTTGTTCTTCGTTGTTTGTTCTTCGTTGTTTGTTCTTCGTTGTTTGTTCTTCGTTGTTTGTTCTTCGTTGTTTGTACTTCGTTGTTTGTACTTCGTTGTTTGTTCTTCGTTGTTTGTTCTTCGTTGTTCGTTGTTTGTCGTTTGTTGTTTGTTCTTCGTTGTTTGTTCTTCGTTGTTTGTTGTTTGTTCTTCGTTGTTTGTTGTTTGTTCTTCGTTGTTTGTTGTTTGTTCTTCGTTGTTTGTTGTTTGTTCTTCGTTGTTCGTTGTTTGTTCTTCGTTGTTTGTTGTTTGTTCTTCGTTTTTCGTTGTTTGTTCTTCGTTTTTCGTTGTTTGTTCTTCGTTGTTCGTTGTTTGTTCTTCGTTGTTCGTTGTTTGTTCTTCGTTGTTTGTTCTTCGTTGTTTGTTCTTCGTTGTTTGTTCTTCGTTGTTTGTTCTTCGTTGTTTGTTCTTCGTTGTTTGTTCTTCGTTGTTTGTTCTTCGTTGTTTGTTCTTCGTTGTTTGTTCTTCGTTGTTTGTTCTTCGTTGTTTGTTCTTCGTTGTTTGTTCTTCGTTGTTTGTTCTTCGTTGTTTGTTCTTCGTTGTTTGTTCTTCGTTGTTTGTTCTTCGTTGCTTGTTCTTCGTTGTTTGTTCTTCGTTGTTTGTTCTTCGTTGTTCGTTGTTTGTCGTTTGTTGTTTGTTCTTCGTTGTTTGTCGTTTGTTGTTTGTTCTTCGTTGTTTGTTGTTTGTTCTTCGTTGTTTGTTGATTGTTCTTCGTTGTTTGTTGTTTGTTCTTCGTTGTTTGTTGTTTGTTCTTCGTTGTTTGTTGTTTGTTCTTCGTTGTTTGTTGTTTGTTCTTCGTTGTTTGTTGTTTGTTCTTCGTTGTTTGTTGTTTGTTCTTCGTTGTTTGTTGTTTGTTCTTCGTTGTTTGTTGTTTGTTCTTCGTTGTTTGTTGTTTGTTCTTCGTTGTTTGTTGTTTGTTCTTCGTTGTTTGTTGTTTGTTCTTCGTTGTTTGTTGTTTGTTCTTCGTTGTTTGTTGTTTGTTCTTCGTTGTTTGTTGTTTGTTCTTCGTTGTTTGTTGTTTGTTGTTTGTTGTTTGTTGTTTGTTGTTTGTTGTTTGTTGTTTGTTGTTTGTTGTTTGTTGTTTGTTGTTTGTTGTTTGTTGTTTGTTGTTTGTTGTTTGTTGTTTGTTGTTTGTTGTTTGTTGTTTGTTGTTTGTTGTTTGTTGTTTGTTGTTTGTTGTTTGTTGTTTGTTGTTTGTTGTTTGTTGTTTGTTGTTTGTTGTTTGTTGTTTGTTGTTTGTTGTTTGTTGTTTGTTGTTTGTTGTTTGTTGTTTGTTGTTTGTTGTTTGTTGTTTGTTGTTTGTTGTTTGTTGTTTGTTGTTTGTTGTTTGTTGTTTGTTGTTTGTTGTTTGTTGTTTGTTGTTTGTTGTTTGTTGTTTGTTGTTTGTTGTTTGTTGTTTGTTGTTTGTTGTTTGTTGTTTGTTGTTTGTTGTTTGTTGTTTGTTGTTTGTTGTTTGTTGTTTGTTGTTTGTTGTTTGTTGTTTGTTGTTTGTTGTTTGTTGTTTGTTGTTTGTTGTTTGTTGTTTGTTGTTTGTTGTTTGTTGTTTGTTGTTTGTTGTTTGTTGTTTGTTGTTTGTTGTTTGTTGTTTGTTGTTTGTTGTTTGTTGTTTGTTGTTTGTTGTTTGTTGTTTGTTGTTTGTTGTTTGTTGTTTGTTGTTTGTTGTTTGTTGTTTGTTGTTTGTTGTTTGTTGTTTGTTGTTTGTTGTTTGTTGTTTGTTGTTTGTTGTTTGTTGTTTGTTGTTTGTTGTTTGTTGTTTGTTGTTTGTTGTTTGTTGTTTGTTGTTTGTTGTTTGTTGTTTGTTGTTTGTTGTTTGTTGTTTGTTGTTTGTTGTTTGTTGTTTGTTGTTTGTTGTTTGTTGTTTGTTGTTTGTTGTTTGTTGTTTGTTGTTTGTTGTTTGTTGTTTGTTGTTTGTTGTTTGTTGTTTGTTGTTTGTTGTTTGTTGTTTGTTGTTTGTTGTTTGTTGTTTGTTGTTTGTTGTTTGTTGTTTGTTGTTTGTTGTTTGTTGTTTGTTGTTTGTTGTTTGTTGTTTGTTGTTTGTTGTTTGTTGTTTGTTGTTTGTTGTTTGTTGTTTGTTGTTTGTTGTTTGTTGTTTGTTGTTTGTTGTTTGTTGTTTGTTGTTTGTTGTTTGTTGTTTGTTGTTTGTTGTTTGTTGTTTGTTGTTTGTTGTTTGTTGTTTGTTGTTTGTTGTTTGTTGTTTGTTGTTTGTTGTTTGTTGTTTGTTGTTTGTTGTTTGTTGTTTGTTGTTTGTTGTTTGTTGTTTGTTGTTTGTTGTTTGTTGTTTGTTGTTTGTTGTTTGTTGTTTGTTGTTTGTTGTTTGTTGTTTGTTGTTTGTTGTTTGTTGTTTGTTGTTTGTTGTTTGTTGTTTGTTGTTTGTTGTTTGTTGTTTGTTGTTTGTTGTTTGTTGTTTGTTGTTTGTTGTTTGTTGTTTGTTGTTTGTTGTTTGTTGTTTGTTGTTTGTTGTTTGTTGTTTGTTGTTTGTTGTTTGTTGTTTGTTGTTTGTTGTTTGTTGTTTGTTGTTTGTTGTTTGTTGTTTGTTGTTTGTTGTTTGTTGTTTGTTGTTTGTTGTTTGTTGTTTGTTGTTTGTTGTTTGTTGTTTGTTGTTTGTTGTTTGTTGTTTGTTGTTTGTTGTTTGTTGTTTGTTGTTTGTTGTTTGTTGTTTGTTGTTTGTTGTTTGTTGTTTGTTGTTTGTTGTTTGTTGTTTGTTGTTTGTTGTTTGTTGTTTGTTGTTTGTTGTTTGTTGTTTGTTGTTTGTTGTTTGTTGTTTGTTGTTTGTTGTTTGTTGTTTGTTGTTTGTTGTTTGTTGTTTGTTGTTTGTTGTTTGTTGTTTGTTGTTTGTTGTTTGTTGTTTGTTGTTTGTTGTTTGTTGTTTGTTGTTTGTTGTTTGTTGTTTGTTGTTTGTTGTTTGTTGTTTGTTGTTTGTTGTTTGTTGTTTGTTGTTTGTTGTTTGTTGTTTGTTGTTTGTTGTTTGTTGTTTGTTGTTTGTTGTTTGTTGTTTGTTGTTTGTTGTTTGTTGTTTGTTGTTTGTTGTTTGTTGTTTGTTGTTTGTTGTTTGTTGTTTGTTGTTTGTTGTTTGTTGTTTGTTGTTTGTTGTTTGTTGTTTGTTGTTTGTTGTTTGTTGTTTGTTGTTTGTTGTTTGTTGTTTGTTGTTTGTTGTTTGTTGTTTGTTGTTTGTTGTTTGTTGTTTGTTGTTTGTTGTTTGTTGTTTGTTGTTTGTTGTTTGTTGTTTGTTGTTTGTTGTTTGTTGTTTGTTGTTTGTTGTTTGTTGTTTGTTGTTTGTTGTTTGTTGTTTGTTGTTTGTTGTTTGTTGTTTGTTGTTTGTTGTTTGTTGTTTGTTGTTTGTTGTTTGTTGTTTGTTGTTTGTTGTTTGTTGTTTGTTGTTTGTTGTTTGTTGTTTGTTGTTTGTTGTTTGTTGTTTGTTGTTTGTTGTTTGTTGTTTGTTGTTTGTTGTTTGTTGTTTGTTGTTTGTTGTTTGTTGTTTGTTGTTTGTTGTTTGTTGTTTGTTGTTTGTTGTTTGTTGTTTGTTGTTTGTTGTTTGTTGTTTGTTGTTTGTTGTTTGTTGTTTGTTGTTTGTTGTTTGTTGTTTGTTGTTTGTTGTTTGTTGTTTGTTGTTTGTTGTTTGTTGTTTGTTGTTTGTTGTTTGTTGTTTGTTGTTTGTTGTTTGTTGTTTGTTGTTTGTTGTTTGTTGTTTGTTGTTTGTTGTTTGTTGTTTGTTGTTTGTTGTTTGTTGTTTGTTGTTTGTTGTTTGTTGTTTGTTGTTTGTTGTTTGTTGTTTGTTGTTTGTTGTTTGTTGTTTGTTGTTTGTTGTTTGTTGTTTGTTGTTTGTTGTTTGTTGTTTGTTGTTTGTTGTTTGTTGTTTGTTGTTTGTTGTTTGTTGTTTGTTGTTTGTTGTTTGTTGTTTGTTGTTTGTTGTTTGTTGTTTGTTGTTTGTTGTTTGTTGTTTGTTGTTTGTTGTTTGTTGTTTGTTGTTTGTTGTTTGTTGTTTGTTGTTTGTTCTTCGTTGTTTGTTCTTCGTTGTTTGTTCTTCGTTGTTTGTTCTTCGTTGTTTGTTCTTCGTTGTTTGTTCTTCGTTGTTTGTTCTTCGTTGTTTGTTCTTCGTTGTTTGTTCTTCGTTGTTTGTTGTTTGTTCTTCGTTGTTTGTTGTTTGTTCTTCGTTGTTTGTTGTTTGTTCTTCGTTGTTTGTTGTTTGTTCTTCGTTGTTTGTTGTTTGTTCTTCGTTGTTTGTTGTTTGTTCTTCGTTGTTTGTTGTTTGTTCTTCGTTGTTTGTTGTTTGTTCTTCGTTGTTTGTTGTTTGTTCTTCGTTGTTTGTTGTTTGTTCTTCGTTGTTTGTTGTTTGTTCTTCGTTGTTTGTTGTTTGTTCTTCGTTGTTTGTTGTTTGTTCTTCGTTGTTTGTTGTTTGTTGTTTGTTGTTTGTTGTTTGTTGTTTGTTGTTTGTTGTTTGTTGTTTGTTGTTTGTTGTTTGTTGTTTGTTGTTTGTTGTTTGTTGTTTGTTGTTTGTTGTTTGTTGTTTGTTGTTTGTTGTTTGTTGTTTGTTGTTTGTTGTTTGTTGTTTGTTGTTTGTTGTTTGTTGTTTGTTGTTTGTTGTTTGTTGTTTGTTGTTTGTTGTTTGTTGTTTGTTGTTTGTTGTTTGTTGTTTGTTGTTTGTTGTTTGTTGTTTGTTGTTTGTTGTTTGTTGTTTGTTGTTTGTTGTTTGTTGTTTGTTGTTTGTTGTTTGTTGTTTGTTGTTTGTTGTTTGTTGTTTGTTGTTTGTTGTTTGTTGTTTGTTGTTTGTTGTTTGTTGTTTGTTGTTTGTTGTTTGTTGTTTGTTGTTTGTTGTTTGTTGTTTGTTGTTTGTTGTTTGTTGTTTGTTGTTTGTTGTTTGTTGTTTGTTGTTTGTTGTTTGTTGTTTGTTGTTTGTTGTTTGTTGTTTGTTGTTTGTTGTTTGTTGTTTGTTGTTTGTTGTTTGTTGTTTGTTGTTTGTTGTTTGTTGTTTGTTGTTTGTTGTTTGTTGTTTGTTGTTTGTTGTTTGTTGTTTGTTGTTTGTTGTTTGTTGTTTGTTGTTTGTTGTTTGTTGTTTGTTGTTTGTTGTTTGTTGTTTGTTGTTTGTTGTTTGTTGTTTGTTGTTTGTTGTTTGTTGTTTGTTGTTTGTTGTTTGTTGTTTGTTGTTTGTTGTTTGTTGTTTGTTGTTTGTTGTTTGTTGTTTGTTGTTTGTTGTTTGTTGTTTGTTGTTTGTTGTTTGTTGTTTGTTGTTTGTTGTTTGTTGTTTGTTGTTTGTTGTTTGTTGTTTGTTGTTTGTTGTTTGTTGTTTGTTGTTTGTTGTTTGTTGTTTGTTGTTTGTTGTTTGTTGTTTGTTGTTTGTTGTTTGTTGTTTGTTGTTTGTTGTTTGTTGTTTGTTGTTTGTTGTTTGTTGTTTGTTGTTTGTTGTTTGTTGTTTGTTGTTTGTTGTTTGTTGTTTGTTGTTTGTTGTTTGTTGTTTGTTGTTTGTTGTTTGTTGTTTGTTGTTTGTTGTTTGTTGTTTGTTGTTTGTTGTTTGTTGTTTGTTGTTTGTTGTTTGTTGTTTGTTGTTTGTTGTTTGTTGTTTGTTGTTTGTTGTTTGTTGTTTGTTGTTTGTTGTTTGTTGTTTGTTGTTTGTTGTTTGTTGTTTGTTGTTTGTTGTTTGTTGTTTGTTGTTTGTTGTTTGTTGTTTGTTGTTTGTTGTTTGTTGTTTGTTGTTTGTTGTTTGTTGTTTGTTGTTTGTTGTTTGTTGTTTGTTGTTTGTTGTTTGTTGTTTGTTGTTTGTTGTTTGTTGTTTGTTGTTTGTTGTTTGTTGTTTGTTGTTTGTTGTTTGTTGTTTGTTGTTTGTTGTTTGTTGTTTGTTGTTTGTTGTTTGTTGTTTGTTGTTTGTTGTTTGTTGTTTGTTGTTTGTTGTTTGTTGTTTGTTGTTTGTTGTTTGTTGTTTGTTGTTTGTTGTTTGTTGTTTGTTGTTTGTTGTTTGTTGTTTGTTGTTTGTTGTTTGTTGTTTGTTGTTTGTTGTTTGTTGTTTGTTGTTTGTTGTTTGTTGTTTGTTGTTTGTTGTTTGTTGTTTGTTGTTTGTTGTTTGTTGTTTGTTGTTTGTTGTTTGTTGTTTGTTGTTTGTTGTTTGTTGTTTGTTGTTTGTTGTTTGTTGTTTGTTGTTTGTTGTTTGTTGTTTGTTGTTTGTTGTTTGTTGTTTGTTGTTTGTTGTTTGTTGTTTGTTGTTTGTTGTTTGTTGTTTGTTGTTTGTTGTTTGTTGTTTGTTGTTTGTTGTTTGTTGTTTGTTGTTCGTTGTTCGTTGTTCGTTGTTCGTTGTTCGTTGTTCGTTGTTCGTTGTTCGTTGTTCGTTGTTCGTTGTTCGTTGTTCGTTGTTCGTTGTTCGTTGTTCGTTGTTCGTTGTTCGTTGTTCGTTGTTCGTTGTTCGTTGTTCGTTGTTCGTTGTTCGTTGTTCGTTGTTCGTTGTTCGTTGTTCGTTGTTCGTTGTTCGTTGTTCGTTGTTCGTTGTTCGTTGTTCGTTGTTCGTTGTTCGTTGTTCGTTGTTCGTTGTTCGTTGTTCGTTGTTCGTTGTTCGTTGTTCGTTGTTCGTTGTTCGTTGTTCGTTGTTCGTTGTTCGTTGTTCGTTGTTCGTTGTTCGTTGTTCGTTGTTCGTTGTTCGTTGTTCGTTGTTCGTTGTTCGTTGTTCGTTGTTCGTTGTTCGTTGTTCGTTGTTCGTTGTTCGTTGTTCGTTGTTCGTTGTTCGTTGTTCGTTGTTCGTTGTTCGTTGTTCGTTGTTCGTTGTTCGTTGTTCGTTGTTCGTTGTTCGTTGTTCGTTGTTCGTTGTTCGTTGTTCGTTGTTCGTTGTTCGTTGTTCGTTGTTCGTTGTTCGTTGTTCGTTGTTCGTTGTTCGTTGTTCGTTGTTCGTTGTTCGTTGTTCGTTGTTCGTTGTTCGTTGTTCGTTGTTCGTTGTTCGTTGTTCGTTGTTCGTTGTTCGTTGTTCGTTGTTCGTTGTTCGTTGTTCGTTGTTCGTTGTTCGTTGTTCGTTGTTCGTTGTTCGTTGTTCGTTGTTCGTTGTTCGTTGTTCGTTGTTCGTTGTTCGTTGTTCGTTTTTCGTTGTTCGTTTTTCGTTTTTCGTTGTTCGTTGTTCGTTGTTCGTTGTTCGTTGTTCGTTGTTCGTTGTTCGTTGTTCGTTGTTCGTTGTTCGTTGTTCGTTGTTCGTTGTTCGTTGTTCGTTGTTCGTTGTTCGTTGTTCGTTGTTCGTTGTTCGTTGTTCGTTGTTCGTTGTTCGTTGTTCGTTGTTCGTTGTTCGTTGTTCGTTGTTCGTTGTTCGTTGTTCGTTGTTCGTTGTTCGTTGTTCGTTGTTCGTTGTTCGTTGTTCGTTGTTCGTTGTTCGTTGTTCGTTGTTCGTTGTTCGTTGTTCGTTGTTCGTTGTTCGTTGTTCGTTGTTCGTTGTTCGTTGTTCGTTGTTCGTTGTTCGTTGTTCGTTGTTCGTTGTTCGTTGTTCGTTGTTCGTTGTTCGTTGTTCGTTGTTCGTTGTTCGTTGTTCGTTGTTCGTTGTTCGTTGTTCGTTGTTCGTTGTTCGTTGTTCGTTGTTCGTTGTTCGTTGTTCGTTGTTCGTTGTTCGTTGTTCGTTGTTCGTTGTTCGTTGTTCGTTGTTCGTTGTTCGTTGTTCGTTGTTCGTTGTTCGTTGTTCGTTCTTCGTTGTTCGTCGTTCGTTCTTCGTTGTTCGTCGTTCGTTCTTCGTTGTTCGTCGTTCGTTCTTCGTTGTTCGTCGTTCGTTCTTCGTTGTTCGTCGTTCGTTCTTCGTTGTTCGTTGTCCGTTGTTCGTTGTTCGTTGTCCGTTCTTCGTTGTTCGTTCTTCGTTGTTCGTTCTTCGTTGTTCGTTGTTCGTTCTTCGTTGTTTGTTGTTCGTTGTTTGTTCTTCGTTGTTTGTTGTTCGTTGTTTGTTCTTCGTTGTTCGTTGTTTGTTCTTCGTTGTTCGTTGTTTGTTCTTCGTTGTTCGTTGTTTGTTCTTCGTTGTTCGTTGTTTGTTGTTTGTTGTTGGTTCTTCGTTGTTTGTTCTTCGTTGTTTGTTCTTCGTTGTTTGTTCTTCGTTGTTTGTTCTTCGTTGTTTGTTCTTCGTTGTTTGTTCTTCGTTGTTTGTTCTTCGTTGTTTGTTCTTCGTTGTTTGTTCTTCGTTGTTTGTTGTTCGTTGTTCGTTGTTTGTTGTTTGTTGTTTGTTGTTCGTTCTTCGTTGTTTGTTGTTTGTTGTTCGTTGTTCGTTCTTCGTTGTTCGTTGTTCGTTCTTCGTTGTTCGTTGTTCGTTCTTCGTTGTTCGTTGTTCGTTCTTCGTTGTTCGTTGTTCGTTCTTCGTTGTTCGTTGTTCGTTCTTCGTTGTTCGTTGTTCGTCGTTCGTTCTTCGTTGTTCGTCGTTCGTTGTTCGTCGTTCGTTCTTCGTTGTTCGTCGTTCGTTCTTCGTTGTTCGTCGTTCGTTCTTCGTTGTTCGTCGTTCGTTCTTCGTTGTTCGTCGTTCGTTCTTCGTTGTTCGTCGTTCGTTCTTCGTTGTTCGTCGTTCGTTCTTCGTTGTTCGTCGTTCGTTCTTCGTTGTTCGTCGTTCGTTCTTCGTTGTTCGTCGTTCGTTCTTCGTTGTTCGTTGTTCGTTGTTCGTTGTTCGTTGTTCGTTGTTCGTTGTTCGTTGTTCGTTGTTCGTTGTTCGTTGTTCGTTGTTCGTTGTTCGTTGTTCGTTGTTCGTTGTTCGTTGTTCGTTGTTCGTTGTTCGTTGTTCGTTGTTCGTTGTTCGTTGTTCGTTGTTCGTTGTTCGTTGTTCGTTGTTCGTTGTTCGTTGTTCGTTGATCGTTGTTCGTCGTTCGTTGTTCGTTGTTCGTCGTTCGTTGTTCGTTGTTCGTTGTTCGTCGTTCGTTCTTCGTTGTTCGTCGTTCGTTCTTCGTTGTTCGTCGTTCGTTCTTCGTTGTTCGTCGTTCGTTCTTCGTTGTTCGTTGTTCGTTCTTCGTTGTTCGTTGTTCGTTGTTCGTTGTTCGTTGTTCGTTGTTCGTTGTTCGTTGTTCGTTGTTTGTTGTTTGTTGTTTGTTGTTCGTTGTTCGTTGTTCGTTCTTCGTTGTTCGTTGTTCGTTCTTCGTTGTTCGTTGTTCGTTCTTCGTTGTTCGTTGTTCGTTCTTCGTTGTTCGTTGTTCGTTCTACGATGTTCGTTGTTCGTTCTACGTTGTTCGTTGTTCGTTCTTCGTTGTTCGTTGTTCGTTCTTCGTCGTTCGTTGTTCGTTCTTCGTCGTTCGTTGTTCGTTCTTCGTCGTTCGTTGTTCGTTCTTCGTCGTTCGTTGTTCGTTCTTCGTCGTTCGTTGTTCGTTCTTCGTCGTTCGTTGTTCGTTCTTCGTCGTTCGTTGTTCGTTCTTCGTCGTTCGTTGTTCGTTCTTCGTCGTTCGTTGTTCGTTCTTCGTCGTTCGTTGTTCGTTCTTCGTCGTTCGTTGTTCGTTCTTCGTCGTTCGTTGTTCGTTCTTCGTCGTTCGTTGTTCGTTCTTCGTCGTTCGTTCTTCGTTCTTCGTCGTTCGTTCTTCGTTGTTCGTCGTTCGTTCTTCGTTGTTCGTCGTTCGTTCTTCGTTGTTCGTCGTTCGTTCTTCGTTGTTCGTCGTTCGTTCTTCGTTGTTCGTCGTTCGTTCTTCGTTGTTCGTCGTTCGTTCTTCGTTGTTCGTCGTTCGTTCTTCGTTGTTCGTCGTTCGTTCTTCGTTGTTCGTCGTTCGTTCTTCGTTGTTCGTCGTTCGTTCTTCGTTGTTCGTCGTTCGTTCTTCGTTGTTCGTCGTTCGTTCTTCGTTGTTCGTCGTTCGTTCTTCGTTGTTCGTCGTTCGTTCTTCGTTGTTCGTCGTTCGTTCTTCGTTGTTCGTCGTTCGTTCTTCGTTGTTCGTCGTTCGTTCTTCGTTGTTCGTCGTTCGTTCTTCGTTGTTCGTCGTTCGTTCTTCGTTGTTCGTCGTTCGTTCTTCGTTGTTCGTCGTTCGTTCTTCGTTGTTCGTCGTTCGTTCTTCGTTGTTCGTCGTTCGTTCTTCGTTGTTCGTCGTTCGTTCTTCGTTGTTCGTCGTTCGTTCTTCGTTGTTCGTCGTTCGTTCTTCGTTGTTCGTCGTTCGTTCTTCGTTGTTCGTCGTTCGTTCTTCGTTGTTCGTCGTTCGTTCTTCGTTGTTCGTCGTTCGTTCTTCGTTGTTCGTCGTTCGTTCTTCGTTGTTCGTCGTTCGTTCTTCGTTGTTCGTCGTTCGTTCTTCGTTGTTCGTCGTTCGTTCTTCGTTGTTCGTCGTTCGTTCTTCGTTGTTCGTCGTTCGTTCTTCGTTGTTCGTCGTTCGTTCTTCGTTCTTCGTTCTTCGATGTTCGTTGTTCGTTGTTCGATGTTCGTTGTTCGTTGTTCGATGTTCGATGTTCGTTGTTCGTTGTTCGATGTTCGTTGTTCGTTGTTCGTTGTTCGTTGTTCGTTGTTCGTTGTTCGTTGTTCGTTGTTCGTTGTTCGTTGTTCGTTGTTCGTTGTTCGTTGTTCGTTGTTCGTTGTTCGTTGTTCGTTGTTCGTTGTTCGTTGTTCGTTGTTCGTTGTTCGTTGTTCGTTGTTCGTTGTTCGTTGTTCGTTGTTCGTTGTTCGTTGTTCGTTGTTCGTTGTTCGTTGTTCGTTGTTCGTTGTTCGTTGTTCGTTGTTCGTTGTTCGTTGTTCGTTGTTCGTTGTTCGTTGTTCGTTGTTCGTTGTTCGTTGTTCGTTGTTCGTTGTTCGTTGTTCGTTGTTCGTTGTTCGTTGTTCGTTGTTCGTTGTTCGTTGTTCGTTGTTCGTTGTTCGTTGTTCGTTGTTCGTTGTTCGTTGTTCGTTGTTCGTTGTTCGTTGTTCGTTGTTCGTTGTTCGTTGTTCGTTGTTCGTTGTTCGTTGTTCGTTGTTCGTTGTTCGTTGTTCGTTGTTCGTTCTTCGTTGTTTGTTGTTTGTTGTTCGTTCTTCGTTGTTTGTTGTTTGTTGTTTGTTGTTTGTTGTTTGTTCTTCGTTGTTTGTTCTTCGTTGTTTGTTCTTCGTTGTTTGTTGTTCGTTCTTCGTTGTTCGTTGTTTGTTCTTCGTTGTTCGTTGTTTGTTCTGCGTTGTTCGTTGTTTGTTCTTCGTTGTTCGTTGTTTGTTCTTCGTTGTTTGTTGTTCGTTCTTCGTTGTTTGTTGTTTGTTGTTTGTTGTTTGTTCTTCGTTGTTTGTTCTTCGTTGTTTGTTCTTCGTTGTTTGTTCTTCGTTGTTTGTTGTTCGTTGTTTGTTGTTCGTTGTTTGTTGTTCGTTCTTCGTTGTTTGTTGTTCGTTGTTCATTGTTCGTTGTTTGTTGTTTGTTGTTCGTTCTTCGTTGTTTGTTCTTCGTTGTTTGTTCTTCGTTGTTTGTTGTTCGTTGTCTGTTGTTCGTTCTTCGTTGTTTGTTGTTCGTTGTTCGTTGTTCGTTGTTCGTTGTTCGTTGTTTGTTGTTTGTTGTTCGTTCTTCGTTGTTTGTTGTTTGTTGTTTGTTGTTTGTTCTTCGTCGTTCGTTCTTCGTTGTTCGTCGTTCGTTCTTCGTTGTTCGTCGTTCGTTCTTCGTTGTTCGTCGTTCGTTCTTCGTTGTTCGTTGTTCGTTGTTCGTTGTTCGTTGTTCGTTGTTCGTTGTTCGTTCTTCGTTGTTCGTTGTTCGTTCTTCGTTGTTTGTTGTTCGTTGTTCGTTGTTCGTTGTTTGTTGTTTGTTGTTCGTTCTTCGTTGTTCGTTCTTCGTTGTTCGTTGTTCGTTCTTCGTTGTTCGTTGTTCGTTCTTCGTTGTTCGTTGTTCGTTCTTCGTTGTTCGTTGTTCGTTCTTCGTTGTTCGTTGTTCGTTCTTCGTTGTTCGTTGTTCGTTCTTCGTTGTTCGTTGTTCGTTCTTCGTTGTTCGTTGTTCGTTCTTCGTTGTTCGTTGTTCGTTCTTCGTTGTTCGTTGTTCGTTCTTCGTTGTTCGTTGTTCGTTCTTCGTTGTTCGTCGTTCGTTGTTCGTCGTTCGTCGTTCGTTGTTCGTCGTTCGTTCTTCGTTGTTCGTCGTTCGTTCTTCGTTGTTCGTCGTTCGTTCTTCGTTGTTCGTCGTTCGTTCTTCGTTGTTCGTCGTTCGTTCTTCGTTGTTCGTCGTTCGTTCTTCGTTGTTCGTCGTTCGTTCTTCGTTGTTCGTCGTTCGTTCTTCGTTGTTCGTCGTTCGTTCTTCGTTGTTCGTCGTTCGTTCTTCGTTGTTCGTCGTTCGTCGTTCGTTCTTCGTTGTTCGTTGTTCGTTCTTCGTTGTTCGTCGTTCGTTCTTCGTTGTTCGTTCTTCGTTGTTCGTTGTTCGTTCTTCGTTCTTCGTTCTTCGTTCTTCGTTGTTCGTTCTTCGTTCTTCGTTCTTCGTTCTTCGTTCTTCGTTCTTCGTTCTTCGTTCTTCGTTCTTCGTTCTTCGTTCTTCGTTCTTCGTACTTCGTTCTTCGTTGTTCGTTCTTCGTTCTTCGTTGTTCGTTGTTCGATGTTCGTTGTTCGTTGTTCGTTGTTCGTTGTTCGTTGTTCGTTGTTCGTTGTTCGTTGTTCGTTGTTCGTTGTTCGTTGTTCGTTGTTCGTTGTTCGTTGTTCGTTGTTCGTTGTTCGTTGTTCGTTGTTCGTTGTTCGTTGTTCGTTGTTCGTTGTTCGTTGTACGTTGTACGTTGTTCGTTGTTCGTTGTTCGTTGTTCGTTGTTCGTTGTTCGTTGTTCGTTGTTCGTTGTTCGTTGTTCGTTGTTCGTTGTTCGTTGTTCGTTGTTCGTTGTTCGTTGTTCGTTGTTCGTTGTTCGTTGTTCGTTGTTCGTTGTTCGTTGTTCGTTGTTCGTTGTTCGTTGTTCGTTGTTCGTTGTTCGTCGTTCGTTCTTCGTTGTTCGTCGTTCGTTCTTCGTTGTTCGTCGTTCGTTCTTCGTTGTTCGTCGTTCGTTCTTCGTTGTTCGTCGTTCGTTCTTCGTTGTTCGTCGTTCGTTCTTCGTTGTTCGTCGTTCGTTCTTCGTTGTTCGTCGTTCGTTCTTCGTTGTTCGTCGTTCGTTCTTCGTTGTTCGTCGTTCGTTCTTCGTTGTTCGTCGTTCGTTCTTCGTTGTTCGTCGTTCGTTCTTCGTTGTTCGTCGTTCGTTCTTCGTTGTTCGTCGTTCGTTCTTCGTTGTTCGTCGTTCGTTCTTCGTTCTTCGTTCTTCGTTCTTCGTTGTTCGTTGTTCGATGTTCGTTGTTCGTTGTTCGTTGTTCGATGTTCGTTGTTCGTTGTTCGATGTTCGTTGTTCGTTGTTCGTTGTTCGTTGTTCGTTGTTCGTTGTTCGTTGTTCGTTGTTCGTTGTTCGTTGTTCGTTGTTCGTTGTTCGTTGTTCGTTGTTCGTTGTTCGTTGTTCGTTGTTCGTTGTTCGTTGTTCGTTGTTCGTTGTTCGTTGTTCGTTGTTCGTTGTTCGTTGTTCGTTGTTCGTTGTTCGTTGTTCGTTGTTCGTTGTTCGTTGTTCGTTGTTCGTTGTTCGTTGTTCGTTGTTCGTTGTTCGTTGTTCGTTGTTCGTTGTTCGTTGTTCGTTGTTCGTTGTTCGTTGTTCGTTGTTCGTTGTTCGTTGTTCGTTGTTCGTTGTTCGTTGTTCGTTGTTCGTTGTTCGTTGTTCGTTGTTCGTTGTTCGTTGTTCGTTGTTCGTTGTTCGTTGTTCGTTGTTCGTTGTTCGTTGTTCGTTGTTCGTTGTTCGTTGTTCGTTCTTCGTTGTTTGTTGTTTGTTGTTCGTTCTTCGTTGTTTGTTGTTTGTTGTTTGTTGTTTGTTGTTTGTTCTTCGTTGTTTGTTCTTCGTTGTTTGTTCTTCGTTGTTTGTTGTTCGTTCTTCGTTGTTCGTTGTTTGTTCTTCGTTGTTCGTTGTTTGTTCTGCGTTGTTCGTTGTTTGTTCTTCGTTGTTCGTTGTTTGTTCTTCGTTGTTTGTTGTTCGTTCTTCGTTGTTTGTTGTTTGTTGTTTGTTGTTTGTTCTTCGTTGTTTGTTCTTCGTTGTTTGTTCTTCGTTGTTTGTTCTTCGTTGTTTGTTGTTCGTTGTTTGTTGTTCGTTGTTTGTTGTTCGTTCTTCGTTGTTTGTTGTTCGTTGTTCATTGTTCGTTGTTTGTTGTTTGTTGTTCGTTCTTCGTTGTTTGTTCTTCGTTGTTTGTTCTTCGTTGTTTGTTGTTCGTTGTCTGTTGTTCGTTCTTCGTTGTTTGTTGTTCGTTGTTCGTTGTTCGTTGTTCGTTGTTCGTTGTTTGTTGTTTGTTGTTCGTTCTTCGTTGTTTGTTGTTTGTTGTTTGTTGTTTGTTCTTCGTCGTTCGTTCTTCGTTGTTCGTCGTTCGTTCTTCGTTGTTCGTCGTTCGTTCTTCGTTGTTCGTCGTTCGTTCTTCGTTGTTCGTTGTTCGTTGTTCGTTGTTCGTTGTTCGTTGTTCGTTGTTCGTTCTTCGTTGTTCGTTGTTCGTTCTTCGTTGTTTGTTGTTCGTTGTTCGTTGTTCGTTGTTTGTTGTTTGTTGTTCGTTCTTCGTTGTTCGTTCTTCGTTGTTCGTTGTTCGTTCTTCGTTGTTCGTTGTTCGTTCTTCGTTGTTCGTTGTTCGTTCTTCGTTGTTCGTTGTTCGTTCTTCGTTGTTCGTTGTTCGTTCTTCGTTGTTCGTTGTTCGTTCTTCGTTGTTCGTTGTTCGTTCTTCGTTGTTCGTTGTTCGTTCTTCGTTGTTCGTTGTTCGTTCTTCGTTGTTCGTTGTTCGTTCTTCGTTGTTCGTTGTTCGTTCTTCGTCGTTCGTCGTTCGTTGTTCGTCGTTCGTCGTTCGTTGTTCGTCGTTCGTCGTTCGTTGTTCGTCGTTCGTTCTTCGTTGTTCGTCGTTCGTTCTTCGTTGTTCGTCGTTCGTTCTTCGTTGTTCGTCGTTCGTTCTTCGTTGTTCGTCGTTCGTTCTTCGTTGTTCGTCGTTCGTTCTTCGTTGTTCGTCGTTCGTTCTTCGTTGTTCGTCGTTCGTTCTTCGTTGTTCGTCGTTCGTTCTTCGTTGTTCGTCGTTCGTTCTTCGTTGTTCGTCGTTCGTCGTTCGTTCTTCGTTGTTCGTTGTTCGTTCTTCGTTGTTCGTCGTTCGTTCTTCGTTGTTCGTTCTTCGTTGTTCGTTGTTCGTTCTTCGTTCTTCGTTCTTCGTTCTTCGTTGTTCGTTCTTCGTTCTTCGTTCTTCGTTCTTCGTTCTTCGTTCTTCGTTCTTCGTTCTTCGTTCTTCGTTCTTCGTTCTTCGTTCTTCGTACTTCGTTCTTCGTTGTTCGTTCTTCGTTCTTCGTTGTTCGTTGTTCGATGTTCGTTGTTCGTTGTTCGATGTTCGTTGTTCGTTGTTCGTTGTTCGTTGTTCGTTGTTCGTTGTTCGTTGTTCGTTGTTCGTTGTTCGTTGTTCGTTGTTCGTTGTTCGTTGTTCGTTGTTCGTTGTTCGTTGTTCGTTGTTCGTTGTTCGTTGTTCGTTGTTCGTTGTTCGTTGTTCGTTGTTCGTTGTTCGTTGTTCGTTGTTCGTTGTTCGTTGTTCGTTGTTCGTTGTTCGTTGTTCGTTGTTCGTTGTTCGTTGTTCGTTGTTCGTTGTTCGTTGTTCGTTGTTCGTTGTTCGTTGTTCGTTGTTCGTTGTTCGTTGTTCGTTGTTCGTTGTTCGTTGTTCGTTGTTCGTTGTTCGTTGTTCGTTGTTCGTTGTTCGTTGTTCGTTGTTCGTTGTTCGTTGTTCGTTGTTCGTTGTTCGTTGTTCGTTGTTCGTTGTTCGTTGTTCGTTGTTCGTTGTTCGTTGTTCGTTGTTCGTTGTTCGTTGTTCGTTGTTCGTTGTTCGTTGTTCGTTGTTCGTTGTTCGTTGTTCGTTGTTCGTTGTTCGTTGTTCGTTGTTCGTTGTTCGTTGTTCGTTGTTCGTTGTTCGTTGTTCGTTGTTCGTTGTTCGTTGTTCGTTGTTCGTTGTTCGTTGTTCGTTGTTCGTTGTTCGTTGTTCGTTGCTCGTTGTTCGTTGCTCGTTGTTCGTTGCTCGTTGTTCGTTGCTCGTTGTTCGTTGCTCGTTGTTCGTTGTTCGTTGTTCGTTGTTCGTTGTTCGTTGTTCGTTGTTCGTTGTTCGTTGTTCGTTGTTCGTTGTTCGTTGTTCGTTGTTCGTTGTTCGTTGTTCGTTGTTCGTTGTTCGTTGTTCGTTGTTCGTTGTTCGTTGTTCGTTGTTCGTTGTTCGTTGTTCGTTGTTCGTTGTTCGTTGTTCGTTGTTCGTTGTTCGTTGTTCGTTGTTCGTTGTTCGTTGTTCGTTGTTCGTTGTTCGTTGTTCGTTGTTCGTTGTTCGTTGTTCGTTGTTCGTTGTTCGTTGTTCGTTGTTCGTTGTTCGTTGTTCGTTGTTCGTTGTTCGTTGTTCGTTGTTCGTTGTTCGTTGTTCGTTGTTCGTTGTTCGTTGTTCGTTGTTCGTTGTTCGTTGTTCGTTGTTCGTTGTTCGTTGTTCGTTGTTCGTTGTTCGTTGTTCGTTGTTCGTTGTTTGTTGTTTGTTGTTCGTTCTTCGTTGTTTGTTCTTCGTTGTTTGTTCTTCGTTGTTTGTTGTTCGTTGTCTGTTGTTCGTTCTTCGTTGTTCGTTGTTCGTTGTTCGTTGTTCGTTGTTCGTTGTTTGTTGTTTGTTGTTCGTTCTTCGTTGTTTGTTGTTTGTTGTTCGTTCTTCGTAGTTCGTTCTTCGTTGTTCGTAGTTCGTTCTTCGTTGTTCGTCGTTCGTTCTTCGTTGTTCGTCGTTCGTTCTTCGTTGTTCGTCGTTCGTTCTTCGTTGTTCGTCGTTCGTTCTTCGTTGTTCGTCGTTCGTTCTTCGTTGTTCGTTGTTCGTTCTTCGTTGTTCGTTGTTCGATCTTCGTTGTTCGTTGTTCGTTCTTCGTTGTTCGTTGTTCGTTCTTCGTTGTTCGTTGTTCGTTCTTCGTTCTTCGTTGTTCGTTCTTCGTTCTTCGTTGTTCGTTCTTCGTTCTTCGTTGTTCGTTGTTCGTTGTTCGTTGTTCGTTGTTCGTTGTTCGTTGTTCGTTGTTCGTTGTTCGTTGTTCGTTGTTCGTTGTTCGTTGTTCGTTGCTCGTTGTTCGTTGTTCGTTGCTCGTTGTTCGTTGTTCGTTGCTCGTTGTTCGTTGTTCGTTGTTCGTTGTTCGTTGTTCGTTGTTCGTTGTTCGTTGTTCGTTGTTCGTTGTTCGTTGTTCGTTGTTCGTTGTTCGTTGTTCGTTGTTCGTTGTTCGTTGTTCGTTGTTCGTTGTTCGTTGTTCGTTGTTCGTTGTTCGTTGTTCGTTGTTCGTTGTTCGTTGTTCGTTGTTCGTTGTTCGTTGTTCGTTGTTCGTCGTTCGTCGTTCGTTGTTCGTTGTTCGTCGTTCGTTCTTCGTTGTTCGTCGTTCGTTCTTCGTTGTTCGTCGTTCGTTCTTCGTTCTTCGTTGTTCGTTGTTCGTTGTTCGTTGTTCATTGTTCGTTGTTCGTTGTTCGATGTTCGTTGTTCGTTGTTCGTTGTTCGTTGTTCGTTGTTCGTTGTTCGTTGTTCGTTGTTCGTTGTTCGTTGTTCGTTGTTCGTTGTTCGTTGTTCGTTGTTCGTTGTTCGTTGTTCGTTGTTCGTTGTTCGTTGTTCGTTGTTCGTTGTTCGTTGTTCGTTGTTCGTTGTTCGTCGTTCGTTCTTCGTTCTTCGTTCTTCGTTCTTCGTTCTTCGTTGTTCGTTGTTCGTTGTTCGTTGTTCGTTGTTCGATGTTCGTTGTTCGTTGTTCGTTGTTCGTTGTTCGTTGTTCGTTGTTCGTTGTTCGTTGTTCGTTGTTCGTTGTTCGTTGTTCGTTGTTCGTTGTTCGTTGTTCGTTGTTCGTTGTTCGTTGTTCGTTGTTCGTTGTTCGTTGTTCGTTGTTCGTTGTTCGTTGTTCGTTGTTCGTTGTTCGTTGTTCGTTGTTCGTTGTTCGTTGTTCGTTGTTTGTTGTTCGTTCTTCGTTGTTTGTTGTTTGTTGTTCGTTCTTCGTTGTTTGTTGTTTGTTGTTTGTTGTTTGTTGTTTGTTCTTCGTTGTTTGTTCTTCGTTGTTTGTTCTTCGTTGTTTGTTGTTCGTTCTTCGTTGTTTGTTGTTCGTTCTTCGTTGTTCGTTGTTTGTTCTTCGTTGTTCGTTGTTTGTTCTGCGTTGTTCGTTGTTTGTTCTTCGTTGTTCGTTGTTTGTTCTTCGTTGTTCGTTGTTTGTTGTTTGTTGTTCGTTCTTCGTTGTTTGTTGTTTGTTGTTTGTTGTTTGTTCTTCGTTGTTTGTTCTTCGTTGTTTGTTCTTCGTTGTTTGTTCTTCGTTGTTCGTTGTTCGTTGTTCGTTGTTCGTTGTTCGTTGTTCGTTGTTCGTTGTTCGTTGTTCGTTGTTCGTTGTTCGTTGTTCGTTGTTCGTTGTTCGTTGTTCGTTGTTCGTTGTTCGTTGTTCGTTGTTCGTTGTTCGTTGTTCGTTGTTCGTTGTTCGTCGTTCGTTGTTCGTTGTTCGTCGTTCGTTGTTCGTTGTTCGTCGTTCGTTGTTCGTTGTTCGTCGTTCGTTGTTCGTTGTTCGTCGTTCGTCGTTCGTTCTTCGTTGTTCGTCGTTCGTTCTTCGTTGTTCGTCGTTCGTTCTTCGTTGTTCGTCGTTCGTTCTTCGTTGTTCGTCGTTCGTTCTTCGTTGTTCGTCGTTCGTTCTTCGTTGTTCGTCGTTCGTTCTTCGTTGTTCGTCGTTCGTTCTTCGTTGTTCGTCGTTCGTTCTTCGTTGTTCGTCGTTCGTTCTTCGTTGTTCGTCGTTCGTTCTTCGTTGTTCGTCGTTCGTTCTTCGTTGTTCGTCGTTCGTTCTTCGTTGTTCGTCGTTCGTTCTTCGTTGTTCGTCGTTCGTTCTTCGTTGTTCGTCGTTCGTTCTTCGTTGTTCGTCGTTCGTTCTTCGTTGTTCGTCGTTCGTTCTTCGTTGTTCGTCGTTCGTTCTTCGTTGTTCGTCGTTCGTTCTTCGTTGTTCGTCGTTCGTTCTTCGTTGTTCGTCGTTCGTTCTTCGTTGTTCGTCGTTCGTTCTTCGTTGTTCGTCGTTCGTTCTTCGTTGTTCGTCGTTCGTTCTTCGTTGTTCGTCGTTCGTTCTTCGTTCTTCGTTCTTCGTTCTTCGTTCTTCGTTCTTCGTTCTTCGTTCTTCGTTCTTCGTTCTTCGTTCTTCGTTCTTCGTTCTTCGTTCTTCGTTCTTCGTTCTTCGTTGTTCGTTGTTCGTTGTTCGTTGTTCGTTGTTCGTTGTTCGTTGTTCGTTGTTCGTTGTTCGTTGTTCGTTGTTCGTTGTTCGTTGTTCGTTGTTCGTTGTTCGTTGTTCGTTGTTCGTTGTTCGTTGTTCGTTGTTCGTTGTTCGTTGTTCGTTGTTCGTTGTTCGTTGTTCGTCGTTCGTTGTTCGTTGTTCGTCGTTCGTTGTTCGTTGTTCGTCGTTCGTTGTTCGTTGTTCGTCGTTCGTCGTTCGTTCTTCGTCGTTCGTCGTTCGTTCTTCGTTGTTCGTCGTTCGTTCTTCGTTGTTCGTCGTTCGTTCTTCGTTGTTCGTCGTTCGTTTTTCGTTGTTCGTCGTTCGTTCTTCGTTGTTCGTCGTTCGTTCTTCGTTGTTCGTCGTTCGTTCTTCGTTGTTCGTCGTTCGTTCTTCGTTGTTCGTCGTTCGTTCTTCGTTGTTCGTCGTTCGTTCTTCGTTGTTCGTCGTTCGTTCTTCGTTGTTCGTCGTTCGTTCTTCGTTGTTCGTCGTTCGTTCTTCGTTGTTCGTCGTTCGTTCTTCGTTGTTCGTCGTTCGTTCTTCGTTGTTCGTCGTTCGTTCTTCGTTGTTCGTCGTTCGTTCTTCGTTGTTCGTCGTTCGTTCTTCGTTGTTCGTCGTTCGTTCTTCGTTGTTCGTCGTTCGTTCTTCGTTGTTCGTCGTTCGTTCTTCGTTGTTCGTCGTTCGTTCTTCGTTGTTCGTCGTTCGTTCTTCGTTGTTCGTCGTTCGTTCTTCGTTGTTCGTCGTTCGTTGTTCGTTGTTCGTCGTTCGTTCTTCGTTGTTCGTCGTTCGTTCTTCGTTGTTCGTCGTTCGTTCTTCGTTGTTCGTCGTTCGTTCTTCGTTGTTCGTCGTTCGTTCTTCGTTGTTCGTCGTTCGTTCTTCGTTGTTCGTCGTTCGTTCTTCGTTCTTCGTTCTTCGTTCTTCGTTCTTCGTTCTTCGTTCTTCGTTCTTCGTTCTTCGTTCTTCGTTCTTCGTTCTTCGTTCTTCGTTCTTCGTTCTTCGTTCTTCGTTCTTCGTTCTTCGTTCTTCGTTCTTCGTTCTTCGTTCTTCGTTCTTCGTTGTTCGTTGTTCGTTGTTCGTTGTTCGTTGTTCGTTGTTCGTTGTTCGATGTTCGTTGTTCGTTGTTCGTTGTTCGTTGTTCGTTGTTCGTTGTTCGTTGTTCGTTGTTCGTTGTTCGTTGTTCGTTGTTCGTTGTTCGTTGTTCGTTGTTCGTTGTTCGTTGTTCGTTGTTCGTTGTTCGTTGTTCGTTGTTCGTTGTTCGTTGTTCGTTGTTCGTTGTTCGTTGTTCGTTGTTCGTTGTTCGTTGTTCGTTGTTCGTTGTTCGTTGTTCGTTGTTCGTTGTTCGTTGTTCGTTGTTCGTTGTTCGTTGTTCGTTGTTCGTTGTTCGTTGTTCGTTGTTCGTTGTTCGTTGTTCGTTGTTCGTTGTTCGTTGTTCGTTGTTCGTTGTTCGTTGTTCGTTGTTCGTTGTTCGTTGTTCGTTGTTCGTTGTTCGTTGTTCGTTGTTCGTTGTTCGTTGTTCGTTGTTCGTTGTTCGTTGTTCGTTGTTCGTTGTTCGTTGTTCGTTGTTCGTTGTTCGTTGTTCGTTGTTCGTTGTTCGTTGTTCGTTGTTCGTTGTTCGTTGTTCGTTGTTCGTTGTTCGTTGTTCGTTGTTCGTTGTTCGTTGTTCGTTGTTCGTTCTTCGTTGTTTGTTGTTTGTTGTTCGTTCTTCGTTGTTTGTTGTTTGTTGTTTGTTGTTTGTTGTTTGTTGTTTGTTGTTTGTTCTTCGTTGTTTGTTCTTCGTTGTTCGTTCTTCGTTGTTTGTTGTTCGTTCTTCGTTGTTCGTTGTTTGTTCTTCGTTGTTCGTTGTTTGTTCTTCGTTGTTCGTTGTTTGTTCTTCGTTGTTCGTTGTTTGTTGTTTGTTGTTCGTTCTTCGTTGTTTGTTGTTTGTTGTTTGTTGTTTGTTCTTCGTTGTTTGTTCTTCGTTGTTTGTTCTTCGTTGTTTGTTCTTCGTTGTTTGTTGTTCGTTGTTTGTTGTTCGTTGTTTGTTGTTCGTTCTTCGTTGTTTGTTGTTCGTTGTTCATTGTTCGTTGTTTGTTGTTTGTTGTTCGTTCTTCGTTGTTCGTCGTTCGTTCTTCGTTGTTCGTTGTTCGTTCTTCGTTGTTCGTTGTTCGTTCTTCGTTGTTCGTTCTTCGTTCTTCGTTCTTCGTTGTTCGTTCTTCGTTGTTCGTTCTTCGTTGTTCGTTCTTCGTTCTTCGTTGTTCGTTGTTCGATGTTCGTTGTTCGTTGTTCGTTGTTCGTTGTTCGTTGTTCGTTGTTCGTTGTTCGTTGTTCGTTGTTCGTTGTTCGTTGTTCGTTGTTCGTTGTTCGTTGTTCGTTGTTCGTTGTTCGTTGTTCGTTGTTCGTTGTTCGTTCTTCGTTGTTCGTTGTTCGTTCTTCGTTGTTTGTTGTTCGTTGTTCGTTGTTCGTTGTTTGTTGTTTGTTGTTCGTTCTTCGTTGTTCGTTCTTCGTTGTTCGTTGTTCGTTCTTCGTTGTTCGTTGTTCGTTCTTCGTTGTTCGTTGTTCGTTCTTCGTTGTTCGTTGTTCGTTCTTCGTTGTTCGTTGTTCGTTCTTCGTTGTTCGTTGTTCGTTCTTCGTTGTTCGTTGTTCGTTCTTCGTTGTTCGTTGTTCGTTCTTCGTCGTTCGTCGTTCGTTGTTCGTCGTTCGTCGTTCGTTGTTCGTCGTTCGTTCTTCGTTGTTCGTCGTTCGTTCTTCGTTGTTCGTCGTTCGTTCTTCGTTGTTCGTCGTTCGTTCTTCGTTGTTCGTCGTTCGTTCTTCGTTGTTCGTCGTTCGTTCTTCGTTGTTCGTCGTTCGTTCTTCGTTGTTCGTCGTTCGTTCTTCGTTGTTCGTTCTTCGTTCTTCGTTGTTCGTTCTTCGTTCTTCGTTGTTCGTTCTTCGTTCTTCGTTGTTCGTTCTTCGTTCTTCGTTGTTCGTTCTTCGTTCTTCGTTGTTCGTTCTTCGTTCTTCGTTGTTCGTTCTTCGTTCTTCGTTGTTCGTTCTTCGTTCTTCGTTGTTCGTTCTTCGTCGTTCGTCGTTCGTTCTTCGTCGTTCGTTGTTCGTCGTTCGTTGTTCGTTGTTCGTTGTTCGTTGTTCGTTGTTCGTTGTTCGTTGTTCGTTGTTCGTTGTTCGTTGTTCGTTGTTCGTTGTTCGTTGTTCGTTGTTCGTTGTTCGTTGTTCGTTGTTCGTTGTTCGTTGTTCGTTGTTCGTTGTTCGTTGTTCGTTGTTCGTTGTTCGTTGTTCGTTGTTCGTTGTTCGTTGTTCGTTGTTCGTTGTTCGTTGTTCGTTGTTCGTTGTTCGTTGTTCGTTGTTCGTTGTTCGTTGTTCGTTGTTCGTTGTTCGTTGTTCGTTGTTCGTTGTTCGTTGTTCGTTGTTCGTTGTTCGTTGTTCGTTGTTCGTTGTTCGTTCTTCGTTCTTCGTTGTTCGTTCTTCGTTCTTCGTTGTTCGTTCTTCGTTCTTCGTTGTTCGTTCTTCGTTCTTCGTTGTTCGTTCTTCGTTCTTCGTCGTTCGTTCTTCGTTCTTCGTCGTTCGTTCTTCGTTCTTCGTCGTTCGTTCTTCGTTCTTCGTCGTTCGTTCTTCGTTGTTCGTCGTTCGTTCTTCGTTGTTCGTCGTTCGTTCTTCGTTGTTCGTCGTTCGTTCTTCGTTGTTCGTTGTTCGTTCTTCGTTGTTCGTTGTTCGTTCTTCGTTGTTCGTTGTTCGTTGTTCGTTGTTCGTTGTTCGTTGTTCGTTGTTCGTTGTTCGTTGTTCGTTGTTCGTTGTTCGTTGTTCGTTGTTCGTTGTTCGTTGTTCGTTGTTCGTTGTTCGTTGTTCGTTGTTCGTTGTTCGTTGTTCGTTGTTCGTTGTTCGTCGTTCGTTGTTCGTTGTTCGTTGTTCGTCGTTCGTTGTTCGTCGTTCGTTGTTCGTTGTTCGTCGTTCGTTCTTCGTTGTTCGTCGTTCGTTCTTCGTTGTTCGTCGTTCGTTCTTCGTTCTTCGTTGTTCGTTGTTCGTTGTTCGTTGTTCGTTGTTCGTTGTTCGTTGTTCGATGTTCGTTGTTCGTTGTTCGTTGTTCGTTGTTCGTTGTTCGTTGTTCGTTGTTCGTTGTTCGTTGTTCGTTGTTCGTTGTTCGTTGTTCGTTGTTCGTTGTTCGTTGTTCGTTGTTCGTTGTTCGTTGTTCGTTGTTCGTTGTTCGTTGTTCGTTGTTCGTTGTTCGTTGTTCGTTGTTCGTTGTTCGTTGTTCGTTGTTCGTTGTTCGTTGTTCGTTGTTCGTTGTTCGTTGTTCGTTGTTCGTTGTTCGTTGTTCGTTGTTCGTTGTTCGTTGTTCGTTGTTCGTTGTTCGTCGTTCGTTCTTCGTTCTTCGTTCTTCGTTCTTCGTTGTTCGTTGTTCGTTGTTCGATGTTCGTTGTTCGTTGTTCGTTGTTCGTTGTTCGTTGTTCGTTGTTCGTTGTTCGTTGTTCGTTGTTCGTTGTTCGTTGTTCGTTGTTCGTTGTTCGTTGTTCGTTGTTCGTTGTTCGTTGTTCGTTGTTCGTTGTTTGTTGTTCGTTCTTCGTTGTTTGTTGTTTGTTGTTTGTTGTTTGTTGTTTGTTCTTCGTTGTTTGTTCTTCGTTGTTTGTTCTTCGTTGTTTGTTCTTCGTTGTTTGTTCTTCGTTCTTCGTTGTTTGTTGTTCGTTCTTCGTTGTTCGTTGTTTGTTCTTCGTTGTTCGTTGTTTGTTCTTCGTTGTTCGTTGTTTGTTCTGCGTTGTTCGTTGTTTGTTCTTCGTTGTTCGTTGTTTGTTGTTTGTTGTTCGTTCTTCGTTGTTTGTTGTTTGTTGTTTGTTGTTTGTTGTTTGTTCTTCGTTGTTTGTTCTTCGTTGTTTGTTCTTCGTTGTTTGTTCTTCGTTGTTTGTTGTTCGTTGTTCGTTGTTCGTTGTTCGTTGTTCGTTGTTCGTTGTTCGTTGTTCGTTGTTCGTTGTTCGTTGTTCGTTGTTCGTTGTTCGTTGTTCGTTGTTCGTTGTTCGTTGTTCGTTGTTCGTTGTTCGTTGTTCGTTGTTCGTTGTTCGTTGTTCGTTGTTCGTTGTTCGTTGTTCGTTGTTCGTTGTTCGTTGTTCGTTGTTCGTTGTTCGTTGTTCGTTGTTCGTTGTTCGTTGTTCGTTGTTCGTTGTTCGTTGTTCGTTGTTCGTTGTTCGTTGTTCGTTGTTCGTTGTTCGTTGTTCGTTGTTCGTTGTTCGTTGTTCGTTGTTCGTTGTTCGTTGTTCGTTGTTCGTTGTTCGTTGTTCGTCGTTCGTTGTTCGTTGTTCGTCGTTCGTTCTTCGTTGTTCGTCGTTCGTTCTTCGTTGTTCGTCGTTCGTTCTTCGTTCTTCGTTGTTCGTTGTTCGTTGTTCGTTGTTCGTTGTTCGTTGTTCGATGTTCGTTGTTCGTTGTTCGATGTTCGTTGTTCGTTGTTCGTTGTTCGTTGTTCGTTGTTCGTTGTTCGTTGTTCGTTGTTCGTTGTTCGTTGTTCGTTGTTCGTTGTTCGTTGTTCGTTGTTCGTTGTTCGTTGTTCGTTGTTCGTTGTTCGTTGTTCGTTGTTCGTTCTTCGTTCTTCGTTGTTCGTTGTTCGTTGTTCGTTGTTCGTTGTTCGTTGTTCGTTGTTCGTTGTTCGTTGTTCGTCGTTCGTTCTTCGTTCTTCGTTCTTCGTTCTTCGTTCTTCGTTCTTCGTTGTTCGTTGTTCGTTGTTCGTTGTTCGTTGTTTGTTCTTCGTTGTTCGTTGTTTGTTGTTTGTTGTTCGTTCTTCGTTGTTTGTTGTTTGTTGTTTGTTGTTTGTTCTTCGTTGTTTGTTCTTCGTTGTTTGTTCTTCGTTGTTTGTTCTTCGTTGTTTGTTGTTCGTTGTTTGTTGTTCGTTCTTCGTTGTTTGTTGTTCGTTGTTCATTGTTCGTTGTTTGTTGTTTGTTGTTCGTTCTTCGTTGTTTGTTCTTCGTTGTTTGTTCTTCGTTGTTTGTTGTTCGTTGTCTGTTGTTCGTTCTTCGTTGTTTGTTGTACGTTGTTCGTTGTTCGTTGTTCGTTGTTTGTTGTTTGTTGTTCGTTCTTCGTTGTTTGTTTTTTGTTGTTTGTTGTTTGTTGTTCGTTCTTCGTTGTTTGTTTTTTGTTGTTTGTTGTTTGTTCTTCGTCGTTCGTTCTTCGTTGTTCGTCGTTCGTTCTTCGTTGTTCGTCGTTCGTTCTTCGTTGTTCGTCGTTCGTTCTTCGTTGTTCGTCGTTCGTTCTTCGTTGTTCGTTGTTCGTTGTTCGTTGTTCGTTGTTCGTTGTTCGTTGTTCGTTGTTCGTTGTTCGTTGTTCGTTGTTCGTTGTTCGTTCTTCGTTGTTTGTTGTTCGTTGTTCGTTGTTCGTTGTTTGTTGTTTGTTGTTCGTTCTTCGTTGTTTGTTGTTTGTTGTTTGTTGTTCGTTGTTCGTTCTTCGTTGTTCGTTGATCGTTCTTCGTTGTTCGTTGTTCGTTCTTCGTTGTTCGTTGTTCGTTGTTCGTTCTTCGTTGTTCGTTGTTCGTTCTTCGTTGTTCGTTGTTCGTTCTTCGTTGTTCGTTGTTCGTTCTTCGTTGTTCGTTGTTCGTTGTTCGTCGTTCGTTCTTCGTTGTTCGTCGTTCGTTGTTCGTTGTTCGTTCTTCGTTCTTCGTTCTTCGTTCTTCGTTCTTCGTTCTTCGTTCTTCGTTCTTCGTTCTTCGTTCTTCGTTCTTCGTTGTTCGTTGTTCGTTGTTCGTTGTTCGTTGTTCGTTGTTCGATGTTCGTTGTTCGTTGTTCGTTGTTCGTTGTTCGTTGTTCGTTGTTCGTCGTTCGTTGTTCGTCGTTCGTCGTTCGTTGTTCGTCGTTCGTCGTTCGTTGTTCGTTGTTCGTTGTTCGTTGTTCGTTGTTCGTTGTTCGTTGTTCGTTGTTCGTTGTTCGTTGTTCGTTGTTCGTTGTTCGTTGTTCGTTGTTCGTTGTTCGTTGTTCGTTGTTCGTCGTTCGTTGTTCGTCGTTCGTCGTTCGTTGTTCGTTGTTCGTTGTTCGTTGTTCGTGGTTCGTTGTTCGTGGTTCGTTGTTCGTTGTTCGTTGTTCGTTGTTCGTTGTTCGTTGTTCGTTGTTCGTTGTTCGTTGTTCGTTGTTCGTTGTTCGTTGTTCGTTGTTCGTTGTTCGTTGTTCGTTGTTCGTTGTTCGTTGTTCGTTGTTCGTTGTTCGTTGTTCGTTGTTCGTTGTTCGTTGTTCGTTGTTCGTTGTTCGTTGTTCGTTGTTCGTTGTTCGTTGTTCGTTGTTCGTTGTTCGTTGTTCGTTGTTCGTTGTTCGTTGTTCGTTGTTCGTTGTTCGTTGTTCGTTGTTCGTTGTTCGTTGTTCGTTGTTCGTTGTTCGTTGTTCGTTGTTCGTTGTTCGTTGTTCGTTGTTCGTTGTTCGTTGTTCGTTGTTCGTTGTTCGTTGTTCGTTGTTCGTTGTTCGTTGTTCGTTGTTCGTTGTTCGTTGTTCGTTGTTCGTTGTTCGTTGTTCGTTGTTCGTTGTTCGTTGTTCGTTGTTCGTTGTTCGTTGTTCGTTGTTCGTTGTTCGTTGTTCGTTGTTCGTTGTTCGTTGTTCGTTGTTCGTTGTTCGTTGTTCGTTGTTCGTTGTTCGTTGTTCGTTGTTCGTTGTTCGTTCTTCGTTGTTCGTTGTTCGTTGTTCGTTGTTCGTTGTTCGTTCTTCGTTCTTCGTTGTTCGTTCTTCGTTCTTCGTTGTTCGTTCTTCGTTGTTCGTTGTTCGTTGTTCGTTGTTCGTTGTTCGTTGTTCGTTGTTCGTTGTTCGTTCTTCGTTGTTCGTTGTTCGTTCTTCGTTGTTCGTTCTTCGTTGTTCGTTCTTCGTTGTTCGTTGTTCGTTGTTCGTTGTTCGTTGTTCGTTGTTCGTTGTTCGTTGTTCGTTGTTCGTTGTTCGTTGTTCGTTGTTCGTTCTTCGCTGTTCGCTGTTCGCTTGTTTGTTGTTTGTTGTTTGTTGTTTGTTGTTTGTTGTTTGTTGTTTGTTGTTTGTTGTTTGTTGTTTGTTGTTTGTTGTTTGTTGTTTGTTGTTTGTTGTTCGTTGTTCGTTGTTCGTTGTTCGTTGTTCGTTGTTCGTCGTTCGTTGTTCGTTGTTCGTTGTTCGTTGTTCGTTGTTCGTCGTTCGTTGTTCGTTGTTCGTCGTTCGTTGTTCGTTGTTCGTCGTTCGTTGTTCGTTGTTCGTCGTTCGTTGTTCGTTGTTCGTCGTTCGTTGTGTCGTTGTTCGTCGTTCGTTGTTCGTTGTTCGTCGTTCGTTCTTCGTTGTTCGTCGTTCGTTCTTCGTTGTTCGTCGTTCGTTCTTCGTTGTTCGTCGTTCGTTCTTCGTTGTTCGTCGTTCGTTCTTCGTTGTTCGTCGTTCGTTCTTCGTTGTTCGTCGTTCGTTCTTCGTTGTTCGTCGTTCGTTCTTCGTTGTTCGTCGTTCGTTCTTCGTTGTTCGTCGTTCGTTCTTCGTTGTTCGTCGTTCGTTCTTCGTTGTTCGTCGTTCGTTCTTCGTTGTTCGTCGTTCGTTCTTCGTTGTTCGTCGTTCGTTCTTCGTTGTTCGTCGTTCGTTCTTCGTTGTTCGTCGTTCGTTCTTCGTTGTTCGTCGTTCGTTCTTCGTTGTTCGTCGTTCGTTCTTCGTTGTTCGTCGTTCGTTCTTCGTTGTTCGTTGTTCGTTGTTCGTTGTTCGTTGTTCGTCGTTCGTTCTTCGTTGTTCGTCGTTCGTTCTTCGTTGTTCGTCGTTCGTTCTTCGTTGTTCGTCGTTCGTTCTTCGTTGTTCGTTGTTCGTTGTTCGTTCTTCGTTGTTCGTTGTTCGTTCTTCGTTGTTCGTTGTTTGTTCTTCGTTGTTCGTTGTTTGTTCTGCGTTGTTCGTTGTTTGTTCTTCGTTGTTCGTTGTTTGTTCTTCGTTGTTCGTTGTTTTGTTGTTTGTTGTTCGTCGTTCGTTCTTCGTTGTTCGTCGTTCGTTCTTCGTTGTTCGTTGTTCGTTGTTCGTTCTTCGTTGTTCGTTGTTCGTTCTTCGTTGTTCGTTGTTTGTTCTTCGTTGTTCGTTGTTTGTTCTGCGTTGTTCGTTGTTTGTTCTTCGTTGTTCGTTGTTTGTTCTTCGTTGTTCGTTGTTTGTTGTTTGTTGTTTGTTGTTTGTTCTTCGTTGTTTGTTCTTCGTTGTTTGTTCTTCGTTGTTTGTTCTTCGTTGTTTGTTCTTCGTTGTTCGTTGTTCGTTGTTCGTTGTTCGTTGTTCGTTGTTCGTTGTTCGTTGTTCGTTGTTCGTTGTTCGTTGTTCGTTGTTCGTTGTTCGTTGTTCGTTGTTCGTTGTTCGTTGTTCGTTGTTCGTTGTTCGTTGTTCGTTGTTCGTTGTTCGTTGTTCGTTGTTCGTTGTTCGTTGTTCGTTGTTCGTTGTTCGTTGTTCGTTGTTCGTTGTTCGTTGTTCGTTGTTCGTTGTTCGTTGTTCGTTGTTCGTTGTTCGTTGTTCGTTGTTCGTTGTTCGTTGTTCGTTGTTCGTTGTTCGTTGTTCGTCGTTCGTTGTTCGTTGTTCGTCGTTCGTTGTTCGTTGTCGTCGTTCGTTGTTCGTTGTTCGTCGTTCGTTCTTCGTTGTTCGTCGTTCGTTCTTCGTTCTTCGTTGTTCGTTGTTCGTTGTTCGTTGTTCGTTGTTCGTTGTTCGTTGTTCGATGTTCGTTGTTCGTTGTTCGATGTTCGTTGTTCGTTGTTCGTTGTTCGTTGTTCGTTGTTCGTTGTTCGTTGTTCGTTGTTCGTTGTTCGTTGTTCGTTGTTCGTTGTTCGTTGTTCGTTGTTCGTTGTTCGTTGTTCGTTCTTCGTTCTTCGTTGTTCGTTGTTCGTTGTTCGTTGTTCGTTGTTCGTTGTTCGTTGTTCGTTGTTCGTTGTTCGTCGTTCGTTCTTCGTTCTTCGTTCTTCGTTCTTCGTTCTTCGTTGTTCGTTGTTCGTTGTTCGTTGTTCGTTGTTTGTTCTTCGTTGTTCGTTGTTTGTTGTTTGTTGTTCGTTCTTCGTTGTTTGTTGTTTGTTGTTTGTTGTTTGTTCTTCGTTGTTTGTTCTTCGTTGTTTGTTCTTCGTTGTTTGTTCTTCGTTGTTTGTTGTTCGTTGTTTGTTGTTCGTTCTTCGTTGTTTGTTGTTCGTTGTTAATTGTTCGTTGTTTGTTGTTTGTTGTTCGTTCTTCGTTGTTTGTTCTTCGTTGTTTGTTCTTCGTTGTTTGTTGTTCGTTGTCTGTTGTTCGTTCTTCGTTGTTTGTTGTACGTTGTTCGTTGTTCGTTGTTCGTTGTTTGTTGTTTGTTGTTCGTTCTTCGTTGTTTGTTTTTTGTTGTTTGTTGTTTGTTGTTCGTTCTTCGTTGTTTGTTTTTTGTTGTTTGTTGTTTGTTCTTCGTCGTTCGTTCTTCGTTGTTCGTCGTTCGTTCTTCGTTGTTCGTCGTTCGTTCTTCGTTGTTCGTCGTTCGTTCTTCGTTGTTCGTCGTTCGTTCTTCGTTGTTCGTTGTTCGTTGTTACGTTGTTCGTTGTTCGTTGTTCGTTGTTCGTTGTTCGTTGTTCGTTGTTCGTTCTTCGTTGTTTGTTGTTCGTTGTTCGTTGTTCGTTGTTTGTTGTTTGTTGTTCGTTCTTCGTTGTTTGTTGTTTGTTGTTTGTTGTTCGTTGTTCGTTCTTCGTTGTTCGTTGTTCGTTCTTCGTTGTTCGTTGTTCGTTCTTCGTTCTTCGTTGTTCGTTGTTCGTTCTTCGTTGTTCGTTGTTCGTTCTTCGTTGTTCGTTGTTCGTTCTTCGTTGTTCGTTGTTCGTTCTTCGTTGTTCGTTGTTCGTCGTTCGTTCTTCGTTGTTCGTCGTTCGTTGTTCGTTGTTCGTTCTTCGTTCTTCGTTCTTCGTTCTTCGTTCTTCGTTCTTCGTTCTTCGTTCTTCGTTGTTCGTTGTTCGTTCTTCGTTGTTCGTTGTTCGTTGTTCGTTGTTCGTTGTTCGATGTTCGTTGTTCGTTGTTCGTTGTTCGTTGTTCGTTGTTCGTTGTTCGTTGTTCGTTGTTCGTTGTTCGTCGTTCGTTGTTCGTCGTTCGTCGTTCGTTGTTCGTTGTTCGTTGTTCGTTGTTCGTTGTTCGTTGTTCGTTGTTCGTTGTTCGTTGTTCGTTGTTCGTTGTTCGTTGTTCGTTGTTCGTTGTTCGTTGTTCGTTGTTCGTCGTTCGTCGTTCGTTGTTCGTTGTTCGTTGTTCGTTGTTCGTGGTTCGTTGTTCGTGGTTCGTTGTTCGTTGTTCGTTGTTCGTTGTTCGTTGTTCGTTGTTCGTTGTTCGTTGTTCGTTGTTCGTTGTTCGTTGTTCGTTGTTCGTTGTTCGTTGTTCGTTTTCGTTGTTCGTTGTTCGTTGTTCGTTGTTCGTTGTTCGTTGTTCGTTGTTCGTTGTTCGTTGTTCGTTGTTCGTTGTTCGTTGTTCGTTGTTCGTTGTTCGTTGTTCGTTGTTCGTTGTTCGTTGTTCGTTGTTCGTTGTTCGTTGTTCGTTGTTCGTTGTTCGTTGTTCGTTGTTCGTTGTTCGTTGTTCGTTGTTCGTTGTTCGTTGTTCGTTGTTCGTTGTTCGTTGTTCGTTGTTCGTTGTTCGTTGTTCGTTGTTCGTTGTTCGTTGTTCGTTGTTCGTTGTTCGTTGTTCGTTGTTCGTTGTTCGTTGTTCGTTGTTCGTTGTTCGTTGTTCGTTGTTCGTTGTTCGTTGTTCGTTGTTCGTTGTTCGTTGTTCGTTGTTCGTTGTTCGTTGTTCGTTGTTCGTTGTTCGTTGTTCGTTGTTCGTTGTTCGTTGTTCGTTGTTCGTTCTTCGTTGTTCGTTGTTCGTTGTTCGTTCTTCGTTCTTCGTTGTTCGTTCTTCGTTCTTCGTTGTTCGTTCTTCGTTGTTCGTTGTTCGTTGTTCGTTGTTCGTTGTTCGTTGTTCGTTGTTCGTTGTTCGTTGTTCGTTCTTCGTTGTTCGTTGTTCGTTCTTCGTTGTTCGTTGTTCGTTGTTCGTTCTTCGTTGTTCGTTCTTCGTTGTTCGTTGTTCGTTGTTCGTTGTTCGTTGTTCGTTGTTCGTTGTTCGTTGTTCGTTGTTCGTTGTTCGTTGTTCGTTGTTCGTTGTTCGTTCTTCGCTGTTCGCTGTTCGCTGTTTGTTGTTTGTTGTTTGTTGTTTGTTGTTTGTTGTTTGTTGTTTGTTGTTTGTTGTTTGTTGTTTGTTGTTTGTTGTTTGTTGTTTGTTGTTTGTTGTTTGTTGTTTGTTGTTTGTTGTTTGTTGTTCGTTGTTCGTTGTTCGTTGTTCGTTGTTCGTTGTTCGTTGTTCGTTGTTCGTTGTTCGTCGTTCGTTGTTCGTTGTTCGTTGTTCGTTGTTCGTTGTTCGTCGTTCGTTGTTCGTTGTTCGTCGTTCGTTGTTCGTTGTTCGTCGTTCGTTGTTCGTTGTTCGTCGTTCGTTCTTCGTTGTTCGTCGTTCGTTCTTCGTTGTTCGTCGTTCGTTCTTCGTTGTTCGTCGTTCGTTCTTCGTTGTTCGTCGTTCGTTCTTCGTTGTTCGTCGTTCGTTCTTCGTTGTTCGTCGTTCGTTCTTCGTTGTTCGTCGTTCGTTCTTCGTTGTTCGTCGTTCGTTCTTCGTTGTTCGTCGTTCGTTCTTCGTTGTTCGTCGTTCGTTCTTCGTTGTTCGTCGTTCGTTCTTCGTTGTTCGTCGTTCGTTCTTCGTTGTTCGTCGTTCGTTCTTCGTTGTTCGTCGTTCGTTCTTCGTTGTTCGTCGTTCGTTCTTCGTTGTTCGTCGTTCGTTCTTCGTTGTTCGTCGTTCGTTCTTCGTTGTTCGTCGTTCGTTCTTCGTTGTTCGTCGTTCGTTCTTCGTTGTTCGTTGTTCGTCGTTCGTTCTTCGTTGTTCGTCGTTCGTTCTTCGTTGTTCGTCGTTCGTTCTTCGTTGTTCGTCGTTCGTTCTTCGTTGTTCGTTGTTCGTTGTTCGTTGTTCGTTGTTCGTTGTTCGTTGTTCGTTGTTCGTTGTTCGTTCTTCGTTGTTCGTTGTTCGTTCTTCGTTGTTCGTTCTTCGTTCTTCGTTGTTCGTTCTTCGTTCTTCGTTGTTCGTTCTTCGTTGTTCGTTCTTCGTTCTTCGTTGTTCGTTGTTCGTTGTTCGTTGTTCGTTGTTCGTTGTTCGATGTTCGTTGTTCGTTGTTCGTTGTTCGTTGTTCGTTGTTCGTTGTTCGTTGTTCGTCGTTCGTTGTTCGTCGTTCGTCGTTCGTTGTTCGTTGTTCGTTGTTCGTTGTTCGTTGTTCGTTGTTCGTTGTTCGTTGTTCGTTGTTCGTTGTTCGTTGTTCGTTGTTCGTTGTTCGTTGTTCGTTGTTCGTTGTTCGTCGTTCGTCGTTCGTTGTTCGTTGTTCGTTGTTCGTTGTTCGTGGTTCGTTGTTCGTTGTTCGTTGTTCGTTGTTCGTTGTTCGTTGTTCGTTGTTCGTTGTTCGTTGTTCGTTGTTCGTTGTTCGTTGTTCGTTGTTTGTTGTTTGTTGTTTGTTGTTTGTTGTTCGTTGTTCGTTGTTCGTTGTTCGTTGTTCGTTGTCGTGTTCGTTGTTCGTTGTTCGTTGTTCGTTGTTCGTTGTTCGTTGTTCGTTGTTCGTTGTTCGTTGTTCGTTGTTCGTTGTTCGTTTTTCGTTGTTCGTTGTTCGTTGTTCGTTGTTCGTTGTTCGTTGTTCGTTGTTCGTTGTTCGTTGTTCGTTGTTCGTTGTTCGTTGTTCGTTGTTCGTTGTTCGTTGTTCGTTGTTCGTTGTTCGTTGTTCGTTGTTCGTTGTTCGTTGTTCGTTGTTCGTTGTTCGTTGTTCGTTGTTCGTTGTTCGTTGTTCGTTGTTCGTTGTTCGTTGTTCGTTGTTCGTTGTTCGTTGTTCGTTGTTCGTTGTTCGTTGTTCGTTGTTCGTTGTTCGTTGTTCGTTGTTCGTTGTTCGTTGTTCGTTGTTCGTTGTTCGTTGTTCGTTGTTCGTTGTTCGTTGTTCGTTGTTCGTTGTTCGTTGTTCGTTGTTCGTTGTTCGTTGTTCGTTGTTCGTTGTTCGTTGTTCGTTGTTCGTTGTTCGTTCGTT
>NW_027477556.1:0-65492 GCF_051020955.1 Megalopta genalis | reverse complement strand
TATCGCTAGTACTTGAAGCTAAACCATTTGTTTCGCATGGATTTGAAGCTAATCCTTCTACTTCGCGTTGCTTTGAATATAAATCATGTGTTTTGCACGGATTTGAATCTAACTTGTTTGTTTCGCATGCAGTTGAATCTAAATCATTTATATCCCAAGTATTTGAAGCAAAATCATTTGTTTCGCGTGGATTTGAAGCTAATCCTTCTACTTCGCATTGATTTGAAGCTAAATCATGTGTTTCGAATGAATGTGTATCTAAGTTGTTTGTTTCGCATGCAGTTGAATCTAAATCATTTATATCGCAAGTATTTGAAGGTAAATCATTTGTTTCGCAAGGATTTGAAGCTAAAACTTCTACTCCGCATTGATTTTAAATCTAAATCTCATTTTTCGCATGGATTTGAATCTAACTTGTTTGTTTCGCATGCAGTTGAATCTAAATCATTTATATCGCAAGTATTTGAAGCAAAATCATTTGTTTCGCTTGGATTTGAAGCTAAATCTTCTACTTCGCATTGATTTGAAGCTAAATCATGTGTTTTCGCATGAATGTGAAGCTAACTCGTTTGTCTCGCTTCCAGTTGAAGCTAAATCATTTATATCGCAAGTACTTGAATCTAAATCATTTGTTTCGCATGGATTTGAAGCTAACTCGCATGTCTCGCTTCCAGTTGGAGCTAAGTCATTTATATCGCTAGTACTTGAAGCTAAACCATTTGTTTCGCATGGATTTGAAGCTAATCCTTCTACTTCGCGTTGCTTTGAATATAAATCATGTGTTTTCGCATGAATGTGAAGCTAACTCGTTCGTCTCGCTTCCAGTTGAAGCTAAATCATTTATATCGCAAGTACTTGAAGCTAAATCATTTGTTTCGCATGGATTTGAAGCTAAATCTTCTACCTCGCATTGATTTGAGGCTAAATCATGTGTTTCGAATGACTGTGAATCTAACTCGTTTGTTTCGCATGCTTTTGAAGATATATCGTTTATATCGCAAGTATTTGAAGCTAAATCATTTGTGTCGCATGGATTTGAAGCTAAATCTTCTACCTCGCATTGATTTGAGGCTAAATCATGTGTTTCGAATTAATGTGAAGCTAACTCGTTTGTTTCGCATGGATTAAAAGCTAACTCGCTTGTTTCGCTTCCAGTTAAAGCTAAATCATTTATAGCGCAAGTATTTGAAGGTAAATCATTTGTTTCGCATGGATTTGAAGCTAAACCTTCTACTTCGCATTGATTTGAAGCTAAATCATGTGTTTCGATTGACTGTGAAGCTAACTCGTTTGTTTCGCATGAATTTGAAGCTATATCGTTTATATCGCAAGTATTTGAAGCTAAGTCATTTGTTTCGCAAGGATTTGAAGCTAAAACTTCTACTCCGCATTGATTTTAAATCTAAATCTCTTTTTTCGCATGGATTTGAATCTAACTTGTTTGTTTCGCATGCTGTTGAATCTAAATCATTTATATCGCAAGTATTTGAAGCAAAATCATTTGTTTCGCTTGGATTTGAAGCTAAATCTTCTACTTCGCATTGATTTGAATCTAAATCATGTGTTTCGAATGAATGTGTATCTAAGTTGTTTGTTTCGCATGCAGTTGAATCTAAATCATTTATATCGCAAGTATTTGAAGCTAAATCATTTGTTTCGCATGGATTTGAAGCCAAAGCTTTTACCTCGCATTGATTTGAACCTAAATCATGTGTTTTCGCATGAATGTGAAGCTAACACGTTTGTCTCGCTTCCAGTTGAAGCTAAATCATTTATATCGCAAGTACTTGAAGCTAAATCATTTGTTTCGCATGGATTTGAAGCTAACTCGCATGTCTCGCTTCCAGTTGGAGTTAAGTTTTTTATATCGCTAGTACTTGAAGCTAAACCATTTGTTTCGCATGGATTTGAAGCTAATCCTTCTACTTCGCGTTGCTTTGAATATAAATCATGTGTTTTCGCATGAATGTGAAGCTAACTTGTTTGTCTCGCTTCCAGTTTAAGCTAAATCATTTATATAGCAAGTACTTGAAGCTAAATCATTTCTTTCGCATGGATTTGAAGCTAAACCTTCTACTTCGCATTGATTTGAAGCTAAATCATGTGTTTCGAATGACTGTGAAGCTAACTCGTTTGTTTCTAATGCATTTGAAGATATATCGTTTATATCGCAAGTATTTGAAGCTAAATCATTTGTTTCGCATGGATTTGAAGCTAAATCTTCTACCTCGCATTGATTTGAGGCTAAATCATGTGTTTCGAATTAATGTGAAGCTAACTCGTTTGTTTCGCAAGGAATAGAAGCTAACTCGCTTGTTTCGCTTCCAGTTAAAGCTAAATCATTTATATCGCAAGTATATGAAGGTAAATCATTTGTTTCGCATGGATTTGAAGCTAAACCTTCTACTTCGCATTGATTTGAAGCCAAATCTTGTGTTTCGACTGACATTGAAGCTAACTCGTTTGTTTCGCAAGGATTTGAAGCTAAAACTTCTACTCCGCATTGATTTTAAATCTAAATCTCTTTTTTCGCATGGATTTGAATCTAACTTGTTTGTTTCGCATGCAGTTGAATCTAAATCATTTATATCGCAAGTATTTGAAGCAAAATCATTTGTTTCGCTTGGATTTGAAGCTAAATCTTCTACTTCGCATTGATTTGAAGCTAAATCATGTGTTTCGAATGAATGTGTATCTAAGTTGTTTGTTTCGCATGCAGTTGAATCTATATCGTTTATATCGCAAGTATTTGAAGGCAAATCATTTGTTTCGCGAGGATTTGAAGCTAAAACTTCTACTCCGCATTGACTTAAATCTAAATCTCTTTTCTCGCATTGATTTGAATCTAACTTGTTTGTTTCGCATGCAGTTGAATCTAAATCATTTATATCGCAAGTATTTGAAGCAAAACCATTTGTTTCGCATGGATTTGAAGCTAAACCTTCTACTTCGCATTGGTTTGAAGATAAATCATGTGTTTCGAATGACTGTGAAGCTAACTCGTTTGTTTCGCATGCATTTGAATCTATATCGTTTATATCGCAAGTATTTGAAGGCAAATCATTTGTTTCGCAAGGATTTGAAGCTAAAACTTCTACTCCGCATTGATTTAAATCTAAATCTCTTTTCTCGCATTGATTTGAATCTAACTTGTTTGTTTCGCATGCAGTTGAATCTAAATCATTTATATCGCAAGTATTTGAAGCAAAACCATTTGTTTCGCTTGGATTTGAAGCTAATTCTTCTACTTCGCATTGATTTGATGCTAAATCATGTGTTTCGAATGAATGTGAAGCCAACTCGTTTGTTTCGCATGCATTTGAAGTTATATCGTTTATATCGCAAGTACTTGAAACTAAATCATTTGTTTCGCATGGATTTGAAGCTAAATCATTTGTTTCGCATGGATTTGAAGCTAAACCTTCTTCTTCGCATTGTTTGAAGATAAATCATGTGTTTCGCGTGGATTTGAATCTAACTCGATTGATTCGCTTCCAGTTGAAGCTAAATCATTTATATCTCAAGTATTTGAAGCTAAATCATTTGTTTCGCATGGATTTGAAGCACAATCTTCTACTTCGCATTGATTTGAAGCTAAATCGTGTGTTTCGATTGAATGTGAAGCTAACTCGTTTTTTCGCATGCATTTGAATCTATATCGTTTATATCGCAAGTATTTGAAGCTAAATCATTTGTTTCGCATGGTTTTGAAGCTAACTCGCTTGTTCCGCTTCCAGTTAAAGCTATATCGTATATACCGCAAGTATTTGAAGCTAAATCATTTGTTTCGCAAGGATTTGAAGCTAAAACTTCTACTCGGCATTGATTTAATTCCAAATCTCGTGTTTTGCACGGATTTGAAGCTAACTCACTTGTTCCGCTTCCAGTTAAAGCTATATCGTTTATACCGCAAGTATTTGAAGCTAAATCATTTGTTTCGGATGGATTTGAAGCCAAAGCTTTTACCTCGCATTGATTTGAAGCTAAATCATGTGTTTTCGCATGAATGTGACGCTAACTCGTTTGTCTCGCTTCCAGTTGAAGCTAAATCATTTATATCGCAAGTACTTGAAACTAAATCATGTGTTTTCGCATGAATGTCAAGCTAACTCGTTGGTCTCGCTTCCAGTTGAAGCTAAATCATTTATATCGCAAGTACTTGAAGCTAAATCATTTGTTTCGCATGGATTTGAAGCTAAACCTTCTACTTCGCATTGATTTGAAGCTAAATCATGTGTTTCGAATGACTGTGAAGCTAACTCGTTTGTTTCTAATGCATTTGAAGCTATATCGTTTATATCGCAAGTATTTGAAGCAAAATCATTTGTTTCTCTTGGATTGGAAGCTAAACCTTCTTCCTCGCATTGATTTGAAGCTAAATCATGTGCTTCGTATGACTATGAAGCCAACTCGTTTGTTTCCCATGCATTTGAAGCTATATCGTTTATATCCCAAGTATTTGAAGCTAAATCATTTGTTTCGCATGGATTTGAAGCTAATCCTTCTACTTCGCGTTGCTTTGAAGATAAATCATGTGTTTCGCATAGATTAGTACCTAACTCGCTTGTTTCGCTTCCAGTTGAATCTAAATCATTTATATCGATAGTATTTGACGGTAAATCATTTGTTTCGCATGGATTTGAAGCTAAACCTTCTAATTCGCATTGATTTGAATTTAAATCGTGTGTTTCGAATGACTTTGAAGCAAAATCATTTGTTTCGCATGGATTTGAAGCTAAACCTTCTACTGCGCAATGCATGGAAGATAAATCATATGTTTCGTGTGGATTTGAAGCTAACTCGTTTGTTTCGCATGCAGTTGAATCTAAATCACTTATATCGCATGTATTTGAAGCTAAATCACTTGTTTCGCATGGATTTGAAGCTAAACCTTCTATTTCGCATTTATTTGAAGCTAAATTATGTGTTTCGAATGAATGTGAAGCTAACTCGTTTGTTTCGCATGCATTTGAAGCTATATCGTTTATATCGCAAGTATTTGAATCTAAATCATTTGTTTCGCATGGATTAGAAGCTAAATCGCTTGTTTCGCTTCCAGTTGAAGCTATATCATTTATATCGCTAGTATTTGAAGATAAATCTTTTGTTTCGCATGCATTTGAAGCTATATCGTTTATACCGCAAGTATTTGAAGCTAAATCATTTGTTTCGCTTGGATTTGAAGCTAAACCTTCTACTCCGTGTGGATTTGAAGATAAATCATGTGTTTCGCATGAATGTGAAGCTAACTCGTTTGTCTCGCTTCCAGTTGATGCTAAATCATTTATATCGCAAGTACTTGAAGCTAAATCAATTGTTTCGCATGGATTTGAAGCTAAACCTTCTACTTCGCATTGATTTGAAGCTAAACCTTCTACTTCGCATTGATTTGAAGCTAAACCTTCTACTTCGCATTGATTTGAAGCTAAACCTTCTACTTCGCATTGATTTGAAGTTAAATCATGTGTTTCGAATGACTGTGAAGCTAACTCGTTTGTTTCGCATGCAGTTGAATCTAAATCATTTATATCGCAAGTATTTGAAGCAAAATCATTTGTTTCGCTTGGATTTGAAGCTAAATCTTCTACTTCGCATGGATTTGAAGCTAAATCATGTGTTTCGAATGAATGTGAATCTAAGTTTTTTGTTTCGCATGCAGTTGAATCTAAATCATTTATATCGCAAGGTTGTGAAGCTAAATCATTTGTTTCGCATGGATTTGAAGCCAAAGCTTTTAACTCGCATTGATTTGGAGCTAAATCATGTGTTTTCGCATGAATGTGAAGCTAACTCGTTTGTCTCCCTTCCAGTTGAAGCTAAATCATTTATATCGCTAGTACTTGAAGCTAAACCATTTGTTTCACATGGATTTGAAGCTAATCCTTCTACTTCGCGTTGCTTTGAAGATAAATCATGTGTTTTCGCATGAATGTGAAGCTAACTCGTTTGTCTCGCTTCCAGTTGAAGCTAAATCATTTATATCGCAAGTACTTGAAGCTAAATCATTTGTTTCGCATGGATTTGAAGCTAAACCTTCTACTTCGCATTGATTTGAAGCTAAACCTTCTACTTCGCATTGATTTGAAGTTAAATCATGTGTTTCGAATGACTGTGAAGCTAACTCGTTTGTTTCGCATGAATTTGAAGCTATATCGTTTATATCGCAAGTATTTGAAGCTAAATCATTTGTTTCGCAAGGATTTGAAGCTAAAACTTCAACTCCGCATTGATTTTAAATCTAAATCTCTTTTTTCGCATGGATGTGAATCTAACTTGTTTGTTTCGCATGCAGTTGAATCTAAATCATTTATGTCGCAAGTATTTGAAGCAAAATCATTTGTTTCGCTTGGATTTGAAACTAAAACTTCTACTCGGCATTGATTTGAATCTAAATCATGTGTTTCAAATGAACGTGAAGCTAACTCGTTTGTTTCGCATGCAGTTGAATCTAAATCATTTATATCGTAAGTATTTGAAGCTAAATCATTTGTATAGCATGGATTTGAATCTAAATCTTCTACCTCGCATTGATTTGAGGCTAAATCATGTGTTTCGAATTAATGTGAAGCTAACTCGTTTGTTTCGCATCTATTAGAAGCTAACTCGCTTGTTTCGCTTCCAGTTAAAGCTAAATCATTTATATCGCAAGTATTTGAAGGTAAATCATTTGTTTCGCATGGATTTGAAGCAAAATCATTTGTTTCGCATGGATTTGAAGCTAAATCATGTGTTTCGAATGAACGTGAAGCTAACTCGTTTGTTTCGCATGCAGTTGAATCTAAATCATTTATATCGCAAGTATTTGAAGCTAAATTATTTGTTTCGCTTGGATTTGAAGCTAAACCTTCTACTTCGCATTGATTTGAAGCTAAATCATGTGTTTCGAATGACTGTGAAGCTAACTCGTTTGTTTCGCATGAATTTGAAGCTAACTCGCTTGTTTCGCTTCCAGTTAAAGCTAAATCATTTATATCGCAAGTATTTGAAGGTAAATCATTTGTTTCGCATGGATTTGAAGCTAAACCTTCTACTTCGCATTGATTTGAAGCTAAATCATGTGTTTCGAATGACTGTGAAGCTAAGTCGTTTGTTTCGCATGAATTTGAAGCTATATCGTTTATATCGCAAGTATTTGAAGCTAAATCATTTGTTTCGCAAGGATTTGAAGCTAAAACTTCTACTCCGCATTGATTTTAAATCTAAATCTCTTTTTTCGCATGGATTTGAATCTAACTCGTTTGTTTCGCATGCAGTTGAATCTAAATCATTTATATCGCAAGTATTTGAAGCAAAATCATTTGTTTCGCTTGGATTTGAAGCTAAATCTTCTACTTCGCATTGATTTGAAGCTAAATCATGTGTTTCGAATGAATGTGAAGCTAAATCATTTGTTTCGCATGGATTTGAAGCCAAAGATTTTACCTCGCATTGATTTGAATCTAAATCATGTGTTTTCGCATGAATGTGAAGCTAACTCGTTTGTCTCGCTTCCAGTTGAAGCTAAATCATTTATATCGCAAGTACTTGAAGCTAAATCATTTGTTTCGCATGAATTTGAAGCTAACTCGCTTGTTTCGCTTTCAGTTGAAGCTAAATCATTTATATCGCAAGTATTTGAAGCTAAATCATTTCTTTCGCATGGGTTTGAAGCTAAATCATTTGTTTCGCATTGATTTGAAGCTAAATCTTATACCTCGCATTGATTTGTGGCTAAGTCGGATGTTTCGCATGGACTTGAAGCTAAACCTTCTACTCCGCATTGCTTTTGAAGATGAATCATGTGTTTCGCATGGATTTGAAGCTAACTCGTTTGTTTCGCTTTCAGTTGAAGCTAAATCATTTATATCGCAAGTATTTGAAGCTAAATCATTTCTTTCGCATGGATTTGAAGCTAAATCATTTGTTTCGCATTGATTTGAAGCTAAATCTTATACCTCGCATTGATTTGTGGCTAAGTCGGATGTTTCGCATGGACTTGAAGCTAAACCTTCTACTCCGCATTGATTTGAAGCTAAGTCATGTGTTCCGCATGCAGTTGAAGCTACACCTTCTATTCCGCATTGATTTGAAGCTAAATCATTAGTTTCGCTTGGATTTGAAGCTAGCTCGCCTGTTTCGTTTCCGGTTGGTGGTAAATCATTTATATCGCAAGTATTTGAAGCTAAATTATTTGTTTCGCTTGGATTTGAAGCTAAACCCTCTACTTCGCATTGATGTCAAGCTAAATCATGTGTTTCGAATGACTGTAAAGCTAACTCGTTTGTTTCGCATGCATTTGAAGATATATCGTTTATATCACAAGTATTTGAAGCTAAATCATTTGTGTCGCATGGATTTGAAGCTAAACCTTCTACTTCACATTGATTTGAAGCTAAATCATGTGTTTCGAATGACTGTGAAGCTAACTCGTTTGTTTCGCATGCATTTGAATATATATCGTTTATATCGTAAGTATTTGAAGCTAAATCATTTGTTTCGCATGGATTTGAATCTAAATCTTCTACCTCGCATTGATTTGAGGCTAAATCATGTGTTTCGAATTAATGTGAAGCTAACTCGTTTGTTTCGCATGTATTAGAAGCTAACTCGCTTGTTTCGCTTCCAGTTAAAGCTAAATCATTTATATCGCAAGTATTTGAAGGTAAATCATTTGTTTCGCATGGATTTGAAGCTAAACCTTCTACTTCGCATTGATTTGAAGCTAAATCATGTGTTTCGAATGACTGTGAAGCTAACTCGTTTGTTTCGCATGCAATTTGAAGCTATATCGTTTATATCGCAAGTATTTGATGCTAAATCATTTGTTTCGCATGGATTTGAAGCTAAATCTGCTACCTCGCATTGATTTGAGGCTAAATCATGTGTTTCGAATTAATGTGAAGCTAACTCGTTTGTTTCGCATGGATTAGAAGCTAACTCGTTTGTTTCGCTTCCAGTTAAAGCTAAATCATTTATATCGCAAGTATTTGAAGGTAAATCATTTGTTTCGCATGGATTTGAAGCTAAACCTTCTACTTCGCATTGATTTGAAGCTAAATCATGTGTTTCGAATGACTGTGAAGCTAACTCGTTTGTTTCGCATGAATTTGAAGCTATATCGTTTATATCGCAAGTATTTGAAGCAAAATCATTTGTTTCGCTTGGATTTGAAGCTAAATCTTCTACTTCGCATTGATTTGAAGCTAAATCATGTGTTTCGAATGAATGTGAAGCTAACTTGTTTTTTTCGCATGCAGTTGAATCTAATTCATATAAATCGCAAGTATTTGAAGCAAAATCATTTGTTTCGCTTGGATTTGAAGCTAAATCTTCTACTTCGCATTGATTTGGAGCTAAATCATGTGTTTCGAATGATTGTGAATCTAAGTTGTTTGTTTCACATGCAGTTGAATCTAATCCATTTATATCGCAAGTATTTGAAGCTAAATCATTTGTTTCGCATGGAATTGAAGCCAAAGCTTTTACGTCGCATTGATTTGTAGCTAAATCATGTGTTTTCGCATGAATGTGAAGCTAACTCGTTTGTCTCGCTTCCAGTTGAAGCTAAATCATTTATATCGCAAGTACTTGAAGCTAAATCATTTGTTTCGCATGGATTTGAAGCTAACTCGCATGTCTCGCTTCCAGTTGGAGCTAAATCATTTATATCGCAAGTATTTGAAAGCAAATCATTTGTTTCACATGGATTTGAAGCTAAACCTTCTACCTCGCACTGATTTGAAGCTTTGTCATGTGTTTCGCGTGGATTTAAAATCTAACTCGATTGTTTCGCATGCAATTGAAGCTAAGTCATTTATATCGCAAGTATTTGAAGCTAAATCATTTGTTTCACATGGATGTGAAGCTAAATCTTCTACTTCGCATTGATTTGAATATAAATCTCGTGTTTTGCATGGATTTGAATCTAACTTGTTTGTTTCGCATGCAGTTGAATCTAAATCATTTATATCGCAAGTATTTGAAGCAAAATCATTTGTTTGTCTTGGATTTGAAGCTAAACCTTCTATTTCGCATTGATTTGAAGCTAAATCATGTGTTTCGAATGAATGTGAAGCTAACTCGTTTGTTTCGCATGCATTTGAAGCTATATCGTTTATATCGCAAGTACTTGAAGCCAAATCATTTGTTTCGCATGGATTTGAAGCTAACTCGCATGTTTCGCTTCCAGTTGGTGCTAAATCATTTATATCGCTAGTATTTGAAACTAAATCATTTGTTTCGCATGGATTTGAAGCTAAACCTTCTTCTTCGCATTGGTTTGAAGATAAATCATGTGTTTCGAATGACTGTGAAGCTAACTCGTTTGTTTCGCATGCATTTGAATCTATATCGTTTATATCGCAAGTATTTGAAGGCAAATCATTTGTTTCGCAAGGATTTGAAGCTAAAACTTCTACTCCGCATTGATTTAAATCTAAATCTCTTTTCTCGCATGGATTTGAATCTAACTTGTTTTTTTCGCATGCAGTTGAATCTAATTCATATAAATCGCAAGTATTTGAAGCAAAATCATTTGTTTCGCTTGGATTTGATGCTAAATCTTCTACTTCGCATTGATTTGAAGCTAAATCATGTGTTTCGAATGATTGTGAATCTAAGTTGTTTGTTTCACATGCAGTTGAATCTAATCCATTTATATCGCAATTATTTGAAGCTAAATCATTTGTTTCGCATGGATTTGATGCCAAAGCTTTTACGTCGCATTGATTTGTAGCTAAATCATGTGTTTTCGCATGAATGTGAAGCTAACTCGTTTGTGTCGCTTCCAGTTGAAGCTAAATCATTTATATCGCAAGTACTTGAAGCTAAATCATTTGTTTCGCATGGATTTGAAGCTAACTCGCATGTCTCGCTTCCAGTTGGAGCTAAATCATTTATATCGCAAGTATTTGAAAGCAAATCATTTGTTTCACATGGATTTGAAGCTAAACCTTCTACCTCGCACTGATTTGAAGCTTTGTCATGTGTTTCGCGTGGATTTAAAATCTAACTCGATTGTTTCGCATGCAGTTGAAGCTAAGTCATTTATATCGCAAGTATTTGAAGCTAAATCATTTGTTTCACATGGATGTGAAGCTAAATCTTCTACTTCGCATTGATTTGAAGCTAAATCATGTGTTTCGAATGACTGTGAAGCTAACTCGTTTGTTTCGAATGCATTTGAATCTATATCGTTTATATCGCAAGTATTTGAAGGCAAATCATTTGTTTCGCATGGATTTGAAGCTAAATCTTCTACCTCGCATTGATTTGAGGCTAAATCATGTGTTTCGAATTAATGTGAAGCTAACTCGTTTGTTTCGCATGGATTAGAAGCTAACTCGCTTGTTTCGCTTCCAGTTAAAGCTAAATCATTTATATCGCAAGTATTTGAAGGTAAATCATTTGTTTCGCATGGATTTGAAGCTAAATCTTCTACCTCGCATTGATTTGAGTCTAAATCATGTGTTTCGAATTAATGTGAAGCTAACTCGTTTGCTTCGCATGGATTAGAAGCTAACTCGCTTGTTTCGCTTCCAGTTAAAGCTAAATCATTTATATCGCAAGTATTTGAAGCTAAATCATTTGTTTCGCATGGATTTGAAGCTAAACCTTCTACTTCGCATTGCTTGGAAGATAAATCATGTGTTTCGCGTGGATTTGAATCTAACTCGATTGTTTCGCTTCCAGTTGAAGCTAAATCATTTATATCGCTAGTATTTGAAGCTAAATCATTTGTTTCGCATGGATTTGAAGCTAAACCTTCTACCTCGCACTGATTTGAAGCTTTGTCATGTGTTTCGCGCGGATTTAAAATCTAACTCGATTGTTTCGCATGCAGTTGAAGCTAAGTCATTTATATCGCAAGTACTTGAAGCTAAATCATTTGTTTCGCATGGATTTGAAGCTAACTCGCATGTCTCGCTTCCAGTTGGAGCTAAATCATTTATATCGCAAGTATTTGAAAGTAAATCATTTGTTCGCATGGATTTGAAGCTAAACCTTCTACCTCGCATTGCTTGGAAGATAAATCATGTGTTTCGCGTGGATTTGAATCTAACTCGATTGTTTCGCTTCCAGTTGAATCTAAATCACTTATATCGCTAGTATTTGAAGCTAAATCATTTGTTTCGCATGGATTTGAAGCTAAACCTTCTACCTCGCACTGATTTGAAGCTTTGTCATGTGTTTCGCGCGGATTTAAAAACTAACTCGATTGTTTCGTATGCAGTTGAAGCTAAGTCATTTATATCGCAAGTATTTGAAGCTAAATCATTTGTTTCACATGGATTTGAAGCTAAATCTTCTACTTCGCATTGATTTGAAGCTAAATCATGTGTTTCGAATGACTGTGAAGCTAACTCGTTTGATTCGCATGAATTTGAAGCTATATCGTTTATATCGCAAGTATTTGAAACTAAATCATTTGTTTCGCAAGAGTTTGAAACTAAAACTTCTACTCCGCATTGATTTAAATCTAAATCTCTTTTCTCGCATGGATTTGAATCTAACTTGTTTGTTTCGCATGCATTTGAATCTAAATCATTTATATCGCAAGTATTTGAAGCAAAACCATTTGTTTCGCTTGGATTTGAAGCTAATTCTTCTACTTCGCATTGATTTGATGCTAAATCATGTGTTTCGAATGAATGTGAAGCCAACTCGATTGTTTCGCATGCATTTGAAGTTATATCGTTTATATTGCAAGTACTTGAAACTAAATTATTTGTTTCGCATGGATTTGAAGCTAACTCGCATGTCTCGCTTCCAGTTGGAGCTAAGTCATTTATATCGCTAGTACTTGAAGCTAAATAATTGTTTCGCATGGATTTGAAGCTAAACCTTCTACTTCGCATTGCTTGGAAGATAAATCATGTGTTTCGCGTGGTTTTGAATCTAACTCGATTGTTTCGCTTCCGGTTGAAGCTAAATCATTTGTTTCGCATGGATTTGAAGCTAAACCTTCTACCTCGCACTGATTTGATGCTTTGTCATGTGTTTCGCGTGGATTTAAAATCTAACTCGATTGTTTCGCATGCAGTTGAAGCTAAGTCATTTTTATCGCAAGTATTTGAAGCTAAATCATTTGTTTCGCATGGATTTGAAGCTAAACCTTCTACTGCGCAATGCATGGAAGATAAATCATATGTTTCGTGTGGATTTGAAGCTAACTCGTTTGTTTCGCATGCAGTTGAATCTAAATCACTTATATCGCATGTATTTGAAGCTAAATCACTTGTTTCGCATGGATTTGAAGCTAAACCTTCTATTTCGCATTTATTTGAAGCTAAATTATGTGTTTCGAATGAATGTGAAGCTAACTCGTTTGTTTCGCATGCATTTGAAGCTATATCGTTTATATCGCAAGTATTTGAATCTAAATCATTTGTTTCGCATGGATTAGAAGCTAAATCGCTTGTTTCGCTTCCAGTTGAAGCTATATCATTTATATCGCTAGTATTTGAAGATAAATCTTTTGTTTCGCATGCATTTGAAGCTATATCGTTTATACCGCAAGTATTTGAAGCTAAATCATTTGTTTCGCTTGGATTTGAAGCTAAACCTTCTACTCCGTGTGGATTTGAAGATAAATCATGTGTTTCGCATGAATGTGAAGCTAACTCGTTTGTCTCGCTACCAGTTGATGCTAAATCATTTATATCGCAAGTACTTGAAGCTAAATCAATTGTTTCGCATGGATTTGAAGCTAAACCTTCTACTTCGCATTGATTTGAAGCTAAACCTTCTACTTCGCATTGATTTGAAGCTAAACCTTCTACTTCGCATTGATTTGAAGCTAAACCTTCTACTTCGCATTGATTTGAAGTTAAATCATGTGTTTCGAATGACTGTGAAGCTAACTCGTTTGTTTCGCATGCAGTTGAATCTAAATCATTTATATCGCAAGTATTTGAAGCAAAATCATTTGTTTCGCTTGGATTTGAAGCTAAATCTTCTACTTCGCATGGATTTGAAGCTAAATCATGTGTTTCGAATGAATGTGAATCTAAGTTTTTTGTTTCGCATGCAGTTGAATCTAAATCATTTATATCGCAAGGTTGTGAAGCTAAATCATTTGTTTCGCATGGATTTGAAGCCAAAGCTTTTAACTCGCATTGATTTGGAGCTAAATCATGTGTTTTCGCATGAATGTGAAGCTAACTCGTTTGTCTCCCTTCCAGTTGAAGCTAAATCATTTATATCGCTAGTACTTGAAGCTAAACCATTTGTTTCACATGGATTTGAAGCTAATCTTCTACTTCGCGTTGCTTTGAAGATAAATCATGTGTTTTCGCATGAATGTGAAGCTAACTCGTTTGTCTCGCTTCCAGTTGAAGCTAAATCATTTATATCGCAAGTACTTGAAGCTAAATCATTTGTTTCGCATGGATTTGAAGCTAAACCTTCTACTTCGCATTGATTTGAAGCTAAACCTTCTACTTCGCATTGATTTGAAGTTAAATCATGTGTTTCGAATGACTGTGAAGCTAACTCGTTTGTTTCGCATGAATTTGAAGCTATATCGTTTATATCGCAAGTATTTGAAGCTAAATCATTTGTTTCGCAAGGATTTGAAGCTAAAACTTCAACTCCGCATTGATTTTAAATCTAAATCTCTTTTTTCGCATGGATGTGAATCTAACTTGTTTGTTTCGCATGCAGTTGAATCTAAATCATTTATGTCGCAAGTATTTGAAGCAAAATCATTTGTTTCGCTTGGATTTGAAACTAAAACTTCTACTCGGCATTGATTTGAATCTAAATCATGTGTTTCAAATGAACGTGAAGCTAACTCGTTTGTTTCGCATGCAGTTGAATCTAAATCATTTATATCGTAAGTATTTGAAGCTAAATCATTTGTATAGCATGGATTTGAATCTAAATCTTCTACCTCGCATTGATTTGAGGCTAAATCATGTGTTTCGAATTAATGTGAAGCTAACTCGTTTGTTTCGCATCTATTAGAAGCTAACTCGCTTGTTTCGCTTCCAGTTAAAGCTAAATCATTTATATCGCAAGTATTTGAAGGTAAATCATTTGTTTCGCATGGATTTGAAGCAAAATCATTTGTTTCGCATGGATTTGAAGCTAAATCATGTGTTTCGAATGAACGTGAAGCTAACTCGTTTGTTTCGCATGCAGTTGAATCTAAATCATTTATATCGCAAGTATTTGAAGCTAAATTATTTGTTTCGCTTGGATTTGAAGCTAAACCTTCTACTTCGCATTGATTTGAAGCTAAATCATGTGTTTCGAATGACTGTGAAGCTAACTCGTTTGTTTCGCATGAATTTGAAGCTAACTCGCTTGTTTCGCTTCCAGTTAAAGCTAAATCATTTATATCGCAAGTATTTGAGAAGGTAAATCATTTGTTTCGCATGGATTTGAAGCTAAACCTTCTACTTCGCATTGATTTGAAGCTAAATCATGTGTTTCGAATGACTGTGAAGCTAAGTCGTTTGTTTCGCATGAATTTGAAGCTATATCGTTTATATCGCAAGTATTTGAAGCTAAATCATTTGTTTCGCAAGGATTTGAAGCTAAAACTTCTACTCCGCATTGATTTTAAATCTAAATCTCTTTTTTCGCATGGATTTGAATCTAACTCGTTTGTTTCGCATGCAGTTGAATCTAAATCATTTATATCGCAAGTATTTGAAGCAAAATCATTTGTTTCGCTTGGATTTGAAGCTAAATCTTCTACTTCGCATTGATTTGAAGCTAAATCATGTGTTTCGAATGAATGTGAAGCTAAATCATTTGTTTCGCATGGATTTGAAGCCAAAGATTTTACCTCGCATTGATTTGAATCTAAATCATGTGTTTTCGCATGAATGTGAAGCTAACTCGTTTGTCTCGCTTCCAGTTGAAGCTAAATCATTTATATCGCAAGTACTTGAAGCTAAATCATTTGTTTCGCTTGAATTTGAAGCTAACTCGCTTGTTTCGCTTTCAGTTGAAGCTAAATCATTTATATCGCAAGTATTTGAAGCTAAATCATTTCTTTCGCATGGGTTTGAAGCTAAATCATTTGTTTCGCATTGATTTGAAGCTAAATCTTATACCTCGCATTGATTTGTGGCTAAGTCGGATGTTTCGCATGGACTTGAAGCTAAACCTTCTACTCCGCATTGCTTTTGAAGATGAATCATGTGTTTCGCATGGATTTGAAGCTAACTCGTTTGTTTCGCTTTCAGTTGAAGCTAAATCATTTATATCGCAAGTATTTGAAGCTAAATCATTTCTTTCGCATGGATTTGAAGCTAAATCATTTGTTTCGCATTGATTTGAAGCTAAATCTTATACCTCGCATTGATTTGTGGCTAAGTCGGATGTTTCGCATGGACTTGAAGCTAAACCTTCTACTCCGCATTGATTTGAAGCTAAGTCATGTGTTCCGCATGCAGTTGAAGCTACACCTTCTATTCCGCATTGATTTGAAGCTAAATCATTAGTTTCGCTTGGATTTGAAGCTAGCTCGCCTGTTTCGTTTCCGGTTGGTGGTAAATCATTTATATCGCAAGTATTTGAAGCTAAATTATTTGTTTCGCTTGGATTTGAAGCTAAACCCTCTACTTCGCATTGATGTCAAGCTAAATCATGTGTTTCGAATGACTGTAAAGCTAACTCGTTTGTTTCGCATGCATTTGAAGATATATCGTTTATATCACAAGTATTTGAAGCTAAATCATTTGTGTCGCATGGATTTGAAGCTAAACCTTCTACTTCACATTGATTTGAAGCTAAATCATGTGTTTCGAATGACTGTGAAGCTAACTCGTTTGTTTCGCATGCATTTGAATATATATCGTTTATATCGTAAGTATTTGAAGCTAAATCATTTGTTTCGCATGGATTTGAATCTAAATCTTCTACCTCGCATTGATTTGAGGCTAAATCATGTGTTTCGAATTAATGTGAAGCTAACTCGTTTGTTTCGCATGTATTAGAAGCTAACTCGCTTGTTTCGCTTCCAGTTAAAGCTAAATCATTTATATCGCAAGTATTTGAAGGTAAATCATTTGTTTCGCATGGATTTGAAGCTAAACCTTCTACTTCGCATTGATTTGAAGCTAAATCATGTGTTTCGAATGACTGTGAAGCTAACTCGTTTGTTTCGCATGCAATTTGAAGCTATATCGTTTATATCGCAAGTATTTGATGCTAAATCATTTGTTTCGCATGGATTTGAAGCTAAATCTGCTACCTCGCATTGATTTGAGGCTAAATCATGTGTTTCGAATTAATGTGAAGCTAACTCGTTTGTTTCGCATGGATTAGAAGCTAACTCGTTTGTTTCGCTTCCAGTTAAAGCTAAATCATTTATATCGCAAGTATTTGAAGGTAAATCATTTGTTTCGCATGGATTTGAAGCTAAACCTTCTACTTCGCATTGATTTGAAGCTAAATCATGTGTTTCGAATGACTGTGAAGCTAACTCGTTTGTTTCGCATGAATTTGAAGCTATATCGTTTATATCGCAAGTATTTGAAGCAAAATCATTTGTTTCGCTTGGATTTGAAGCTAAATCTTCTACTTCGCATTGATTTGAAGCTAAATCATGTGTTTCGAATGAATGTGAAGCTAACTTGTTTTTTTCGCATGCAGTTGAATCTAATTCATATAAATCGCAAGTATTTGAAGCAAAATCATTTGTTTCGCTTGGATTTGAAGCTAAATCTTCTACTTCGCATTGATTTGGAGCTAAATCATGTGTTTCGAATGATTGTGAATCTAAGTTGTTTGTTTCACATGCAGTTGAATCTAATCCATTTATATCGCAAGTATTTGAAGCTAAATCATTTGTTTCGCATGGAATTGAAGCCAAAGCTTTTACGTCGCATTGATTTGTAGCTAAATCATGTGTTTTCGCATGAATGTGAAGCTAACTCGTTTGTCTCGCTTCCAGTTGAAGCTAAATCATTTATATCGCAAGTACTTGAAGCTAAATCATTTGTTTCGCATGGATTTGAAGCTAACTCGCATGTCTCGCTTCCAGTTGGAGCTAAATCATTTATATCGCAAGTATTTGAAAGCAAATCATTTGTTTCACATGGATTTGAAGCTAAACCTTCTACCTCGCACTGATTTGAAGCTTTGTCATGTGTTTCGCGTGGATTTAAAATCTAACTCGATTGTTTCGCATGCAATTGAAGCTAAGTCATTTATATCGCAAGTATTTGAAGCTAAATCATTTGTTTCACATGGATGTGAAGCTAAATCTTCTACTTCGCATTGATTTGAATATAAATCTCGTGTTTTGCATGGATTTGAATCTAACTTGTTTGTTTCGCATGCAGTTGAATCTAAATCATTTATATCGCAAGTATTTGAAGCAAAATCATTTGTTTGTCTTGGATTTGAAGCTAAACCTTCTATTTCGCATTGATTTGAAGCTAAATCATGTGTTTCGAATGAATGTGAAGCTAACTCGTTTGTTTCGCATGCATTTGAAGCTATATCGTTTATATCGCAAGTACTTGAAGCCAAATCATTTGTTTCGCATGGATTTGAAGCTAACTCGCATGTTTCGCTTCCAGTTGGTGCTAAATCATTTATATCGCTAGTATTTGAAACTAAATCATTTGTTTCGCATGGATTTGAAGCTAAACCTTCTTCTTCGCATTGGTTTGAAGATAAATCATGTGTTTCGAATGACTGTGAAGCTAACTCGTTTGTTTCGCATGCATTTGAATCTATATCGTTTATATCGCAAGTATTTGAAGGCAAATCATTTGTTTCGCAAGGATTTGAAGCTAAAACTTCTACTCCGCATTGATTTAAATCTAAATCTCTTTTCTCGCATGGATTTGAATCTAACTTGTTTTTTTCGCATGCAGTTGAATCTAATTCATATAAATCGCAAGTATTTGAAGCAAAATCATTTGTTTCGCTTGGATTTGATGCTAAATCTTCTACTTCGCATTGATTTGAAGCTAAATCATGTGTTTCGAATGATTGTGAATCTAAGTTGTTTGTTTCACATGCAGTTGAATCTAATCCATTTATATCGCAAGTATTTGAAGCTAAATCATTTGTTTCGCATGGATTTGATGCCAAAGCTTTTACGTCGCATTGATTTGTAGCTAAATCATGTGTTTTCGCATGAATGTGAAGCTAACTCGTTTGTGTCGCTTCCAGTTGAAGCTAAATCATTTATATCGCAAGTACTTGAAGCTAAATCATTTGTTTCGCATGGATTTGAAGCTAACTCGCATGTCTCGCTTCCAGTTGGAGCTAAATCATTTATATCGCAAGTATTTGAAAGCAAATCATTTGTTTCACATGGATTTGAAGCTAAACCTTCTACCTCGCACTGATTTGAAGCTTTGTCATGTGTTTCGCGTGGATTTAAAATCTAACTCGATTGTTTCGCATGCAGTTGAAGCTAAGTCATTTATATCGCAAGTATTTGAAGCTAAATCATTTGTTTCACATGGATGTGAAGCTAAATCTTCTACTTCGCATTGATTTGAAGCTAAATCATGTGTTTCGAATGACTGTGAAGCTAACTCGTTTGTTTCGAATGCATTTGAATCTATATCGTTTATATCGCAAGTATTTGAAGGCAAATCATTTGTTTCGCATGGATTTGAAGCTAAATCTTCTACCTCGCATTGATTTGAGGCTAAATCATGTGTTTCGAATTAATGTGAAGCTAACTCGTTTGTTTCGCATGGATTAGAAGCTAACTCGCTTGTTTCGCTTCCAGTTAAAGCTAAATCATTTATATCGCAAGTATTTGAAGGTAAATCATTTGTTTCGCATGGATTTGAAGCTAAATCTTCTACCTCGCATTGATTTGAGTCTAAATCATGTGTTTCGAATTAATGTGAAGCTAACTCGTTTGCTTCGCATGGATTAGAAGCTAACTCGCTTGTTTCGCTTCCAGTTAAAGCTAAATCATTTATATCGCAAGTATTTGAAGCTAAATCATTTGTTTCGCATGGATTTGAAGCCAAAGCTTTTACCTCGCATTGATTTGAAGCTAAAACATGTGTTTTCGCATGAATGTGAAGCTAACTCGTTTGTCTCGCTTCCAGTTGAAGCTAAATCATTTATATCGCAAGTACTTGAAGCTAAATCATTTGTTTCGCATGGATTTGAAGCTAACTCGCATGTCTCGCTTCCAGTTGGAGCTATGTCATTTATATCGCTAGTACTTGAAGCTAAACCATTTGTTTCGCATGGATTTGAAGCTAATCCTTCTACTTCGCGTTACTTTGAATATAAATCATGTGTTTTCGCATGAATGTGAAGCTAACTCGTTTGTCTCGCTTCCAGTTGAAGCTAAATCATTTATATCGCAAGTACTTGAAGCTAAATCATTTGTTTCGCATGGATTTGAAGCTAACTCGCATGTCTCGCTTCCAGTTGGAGCTAAGTCATTTATATCGCTAGTACTTGAAGCTAAACCATTTGTTTCGCATGGATTTGAAGCTAATCCTTCTACTTCGCGTTGCTTTGAATATAAATCATGTGTTTTCGCATGAATGGGAAGCTAACTCGTTTGTCTCGCTTCCAGTTGAAGCTAAATTATTTATATCGCAAGTACTTGGAGCTAAATCATTTGTTTCGCATGGATGAGAAGCTAAATCTTCTACTTCGCATTGATTTGAAGATAAATCATGTGTTTCGAATGACTGTGAAGCTAACTCGTTTGTTTCTAATGCATTTGAAGCTATATCGTTTATATCGCAAGTATTTGAAGCTAAATCATTTGTTTCGCATGGATTTGAAGCTAAATCTTCTACCTCGCATTGATTTGAGGCTAAATCATGAGTTTCGAATTAATGTGAAGCTAACTCGTTTGTTTCGCATGGATTAGAAGCTAACTCGCTTGTTTCGCTTCCAGTTAAAGCTAAATCATTTATATCGCAAGTATTTGAAGGTAAATCATTTGTTTCGCATGGATTTGAAGCTAAACCTTCTACTTCGCATTGATTTGAAGCTAAATCATGTGTTTCGAATGACTGTGAAGCTAACTCGTTTGTTTCGCATTTATTTGAAGCTAAAACTTCTACTCGGCATTGATTTGAATATAAATCTCGTGTTTTGCATGGATTTGAATCTAACTTGTTTGTTTCGCATGCAGTTGAATCTAAATCATTTATATCGCAAGTATTTGAAGCAAAATCATTTGTTTGTCTTGGATTTGAAGCTAAACCTTCTATTTCGCATTGATTTGAAGCTAAATCATGTGTTTCGATTGAATGTGAAGCTAACTCGTTTGTTTCGCATGCATTTGAAGCTATATCGTTTATATCGCAAGTACTTGAAGCCAAATCATTTGTTTCGCATGGATTTGAAGCTAACTCGCATGTTTCGCTTCCAGTTGGTGCTAAATCATTTATATCGCTAGTATTTGAAACTAAATCATTTGTTTCGCATGGATTTGAAGCTAAACCTTCTTCTTCGCATTGGTTTGAAGATAAATCATGTGTTTCGAATGACTGTGAAGCTAACTCGTTTGTTTCGCATGCATTTGAATCTATATCGTTTATATCGCAAGTATTTGAAGGCAAATCATTTGTTTCGCAAGGATTTGAAGCTAAAACTTCTACTCCGCATTGATTTAAATCTAAATCTCTTTTCTCGCATGGATTTGAATCTAACTTGTTTTTTTCGCATGCAGTTGAATCTAATTCATATAAATCGCAAGTATTTGAAGCAAAATCATTTGTTTCGCTTGGATTTGAAGCTAAATCTTCTACTTCGCATTGATTTGAAGCTAAATCATGTGTTTCGTATGATTGTGAATCTAAGTTGTTTGTTTCACATGCAGTTGAATCTAATCCAATTATATCGCAAGTATTTGAAGCTAAATCATTTGTTTCGCATGGATTTGAAGCCAAAGCTTTTACGTCGCATTGATTTGTAGCTAAATCATGTGTTTTCGCATGAATGTGAAGCTAACTCGTTTGTGTCGCTTCCAGTTGAAGCTAAATCATTTATATCGCAAGTACTTGAAGCTAAATCATTTGTTTCGCATGGATTTGAAGCTAACTCGCATGTCTCGCTTCCAGTTGGAGCTAAATCATTTACATCGCAAGTATTTGAAAGCAAATCATTTGTTTCACATGGATTTGAAGCTAAACCTTCTACCTCGCACTGATTTGAAGCTTTGTCATGTGTTTCGCGTGGATTTAAAATCTAACTCGATTGTTTCGCATGCAGTTGAAGCTAAGTCATTTATATCGCAAGTATTTGAAGCTAAATCATTTGTTTCACATGGATGTGAAGCTAAATCTTCTACTTCGCATTGATTTGAAGCTAAATCATGTGTTTCGAATGACTGTGAAGCTAACTCGTTTGTTTCGAATGCATTTGAATCTATATCGTTTATATCGCAAGTATTTGAAGGCAAATCATTTGTTTCGCAAGGATTTGAAGCTAAAACTTCTACTCCGCATTGATTTAAATCTAAATCTCTTTTCTCGCATGGATTTGATTCTAACTTGTTTTTTTCGCATGCAGTTGAATCTAAATCATTTATAACGCAAGTATTTGAAGCTAAACCTTCTACTTCGCATTGATTGGAAGCTAAATCATGTGTTTCGAATGATTGTGAATCTAAGTTGTTTGTTTCGCATGCAGTTGAATCTAAACCATTTATATCGCAAGTATTTGAAGCTAAATCATTTGTTTCGCATGGATTTGAAGCCAAAGCTTTTACGTCGCACTGATTTGTAGCTAAATCATGTGTTTTCGCATGAATGTGAAGCTAACTCATTTGTCTCGCTTCCAGTTGAAGCTATATCGTTTATATCGCAAGTATTTGAAACTAAATCATTTGTTTCGCAAGAGTTTGAAACTAAAACTTCTACTCCGCATTGATTTAAATCTAAATCTCTTTTCTCGCATGGATTTGAATCTAACTTGTTTGTTTCGCATGCATTTGAATCTAAATCATTTATATCGCAAGTATTTGAAGCAAAACCATTTGTTTCGCTTGGATTTGAAGCTAATTCTTCTACTTCGCATTGATTTGATGCTAAATCATGTGTTTCGAATGAATGTGAAGCCAACTCGATTGTTTCGCATGCATTTGAAGTAATATCGTTTATATTGCAAGTACTTGAAACTAAATTATTTGTTTCGCATGGATTTGAAGCTAACTCGCATGTCTCGCTTCCAGTTGGAGCTAAGTCATTTATATCTCTAGTGCTTGAAGCTAAATCATTTGTTTCGCATGGATTTGAAGCTAAACCTTCTACTTCGCATTGCTTGGAAGATAAATCATGTGTTTCGCGTGGATTTGAATCTAACTCGATTGTTTCGCTTCCAGTTGAAGCTAAATCATTTATATCGCTAGTATTTGAAGCTAAATCATTTGTTTCGCATGGATTTGAAGCTAAACCTTCTACCTCGCACTGATTTGAAGCTTTGTCATGTGTTTCGCGCGGATTTAAAATCTAACTCGATTGTTTCGCATGCAGTTGAAGCTAAGTCATTTATATCGCAAGTATTTGAAGCTAAATCATTTGTTTCACATGGATTTGAAGATAAACCTTCTACTTCGCATCGATTTGAAGCTAAATCATGTGTTTCGAATGATTGTGAATCTGAGTTGTTTGTTTCGCTTGCAGTTGGATCTAAACCATTTATATCGCAAGTATTTGAAGCTAAATCATTTGTTTCGCATGGATTTGAAGCCAAAGCTTTTACGTCGCATTGATTTGTAGCTAAATCATGTGTTTTCGCATGAATGTGAAGCTAACTCATTTGTCTCGCTTCCAGTTGAAGCTAAATCATTTATATCGCAAGTACTTGAAGCTAAATCATTTGTTTCGCATGGATTTGAAGCTAACTCGCATGTCTCGCTTCCAGTTGGAGCTAAATCATTTATATCGCAAGTATTTGAAAGTAAATCATTTGTTCGCATGGATTTGAAGCTAAACCTTCTACCTCGCATTGCTTGGAAGATAAATCATGTGTTTCGCGTGGATTTGAATCTAACTCGATTGTTTCGCTTCCAGTTGAATCTAAATCACTTATATCGCTAGTATTTGAAGCTAAATCATTTGTTTCGCATGGATTTGAAGCTAAACCTTCTACCTCGCACTGATTTGAAGCTTTGTCATGTGTTTCGCGCGGATTTAAAAACTAACTCGATTGTTTCGTATGCAGTTGAAGCTAAGTCATTTATATCGCAAGTATTTGAAGCTAAATCATTTGTTTCACATGGATTTGAAGCTAAATCTTCTACTTCGCATTGATTTGAAGCTAAATCATGTGTTTCGAATGACTGTGAAGCTAACTCGTTTGATTCGCATGAATTTGAAGCTATATCGTTTATATCGCAAGTATTTGAAACTAAATCATTTGTTTCGCAAGAGTTTGAAACTAAAACTTCTACTCCGCATTGATTTAAATCTAAATCTCTTTTCTCGCATGGATTTGAATCTAACTTGTTTGTTTCGCATGCATTTGAATCTAAATCATTTATATCGCAAGTATTTGAAGCAAAACCATTTGTTTCGCTTGGATTTGAAGCTAATTCTTCTACTTCGCATTGATTTGATGCTAAATCATGTGTTTCGAATGAATGTGAAGCCAACTCGATTGTTTCGCATGCATTTGAAGTTATATCGTTTATATTGCAAGTACTTGAAACTAAATTATTTGTTTCGCATGGATTTGAAGCTAACTCGCATGTCTCGCTTCCAGTTGGAGCTAAGTCATTTATATCGCTAGTACTTGAAGCTAAATAATTGTTTCGCATGGATTTGAAGCTAAACCTTCTACTTCGCATTGCTTGGAAGATAAATCATGTGTTTCGCGTGGTTTTGAATCTAACTCGATTGTTTCGCTTCCGGTTGAAGCTAAATCATTTGTTTCGCATGGATTTGAAGCTAAACCTTCTACCTCGCACTGATTTGATGCTTTGTCATGTGTTTCGCGTGGATTTAAAATCTAACTCGATTGTTTCGCATGCAGTTGAAGCTAAGTCATTTTTATCGCAAGTATTTGAAGCTAAATCATTTGTTTCGCAAGGATTTGAAGCTAAAACTTCTACTCCGCATTGATTTAAATCTAAATCTCTTTTCTCGCATGGATTTGATTCTAACTTGTTTTTTTCGCATGCAGTTGAATCTAAATCATTTATAACGCAAGTATTTGAAGCTAAACCTTCTACTTCGCATTCATTTGAAGCTAAATCATGTGTTTCGAATGATTGTGAATCTAAGTTGTTTATTTCGCATGCAGTTGAATCTAAACCATTTATATCGCAAGTATTTGAAGCTAAATCATCTGTTTCGCATGGATTTGAAGCCAAAGCTTTTACGTCGCATTGATTTGTAGCTAAATCATGTGTTTTCGCATGAATGTGAAGCTAACTCATTTGTCTCGCTTCCAGTTGAAGCTAAATCATTTATATCGCAAGTACTTGAAGCTAAATCATTTGTTTCGCATGGATTTGAAGCTAACTCGCATGTCTCGCTTCCAGTTGGAGCTAAATCATTTATATCGCAAGTATTTGAAAGTAAATCATTTGTTTCGCATGGATTTGAAGCTAAACCTTCTACTTCGCATTGCTTGGAAGATAAATCATGTGTTTCGCGTGGATTTGAATCTAACTTGATTGTTTCGCTTCCAGTTGAAGCTAAATCATTTATATCGCTAGTATTTGAAGCTAAATCATTTGTTTCGCATGGATTTGAAGCTAAACCTTCTACCTCGCACTGATTTGAAGCTTTGTCATGTGTTTCGCGTGGATTTAAAATCTAACTCGATTGTTTCGCATGCAGTTGAAGCTAAGTCATTTATATCGCAAGTATTTGAAGCAAAACCATTTGTTTCGCATGGATTTGAAGTTAAACCTTCTACTTCGCATTGGTTTGAAGATAAATCATGTGTTTCGAATGACTGTGAAGCTAACTCGTTTGTTTCGCATGCATTTGAATCTATATCGTTCATATCGCAAGTATTTGAAGGCAAATCATTTGTTTCGCAAGGATTTGAAGCTAAAATTTCTACTCCGCATTGATTTAAATCTAAATCTCTTTTCTCGCATTGATTTGAATCTAACTTGTTTGTTTCGCATGCAGTTGAATCTAAATCATTTATATCGCAAGTATTTGAAGCAAAACCATTTGTTTCGCTTGGATTTCAAGCTAATTCTTCTACTTCGCATTGATTTGGTGCTAAATCATGTGTTTCGAACGAATGTGAAGCCAACTCGTTTGTTTCGCATGCATTTGAAGTTATATCGTTTATATCGCAAGTACTTGAAACTAAATCATTTGTTTCGCATGGATTTGAAGCTAAATCATTTGTTTCGCATGGATTTGAAGCTAAACCTTCTACTTCGCATTGCTTGGAAGATAAATCATGTGTTTCGCGTGGATTTGAATCTAACTCGATTGATTCGCTTCCAGTTGAAGCTAAATCATTTATATCTCAAGTATTTGAAGCTAAATCATTTGTTTCGCATGGATTTGAAGCTCAATCTTCTACTTCGCATTGATTTGAAGCTAAATCGTGTGTTTCGATTGAATGTGAAGCTAAGTCGTTTTTTCGCATGCATTTGAATCTATATCGTTTATATCGCAAGTATTTGAAGCTAAATCATTTGTTTCGCATGGTTTTGAAGCTAACTCGCTTGTTCCGCTTCCAGTTAAAGCTATATCGTATATACCGCAAGTATTTGAAGCTAAATCATTTGTTTCGCAAGGATTTGAAGCTAACACTTCTACTCGGCATTGATTTAATTCCAAATCTCGTGTTTTGCACGGATTTGAAGCTAACTCACTTGTTCCGCTTCCAGTTAAAGCTATATCGTTTATACCGCAAGTATTTGAAGCTAAATCATTTGTTTCGCATGGATTTGAAGCCAAAGCTTTTACCTCGCATTGATTTGAAGCTAAATCATGTGTTTTCGCATGAATGTGACGCTAACTCGTTTGTCTCGCTTCCAGTTGAAGCTAAATCATTTATATCGCAAGTACTTGAAACTAAATCATTTGTTTCGCATGGATTTGAAGCTAACTCGCATGTCTCGCTTCCAGTTGGAGCTAAGTCATTTATATCGCTAGTACTTGAAGCTAAACCATTTGTTTCGCATGGATTTGAAGCTAATCCTTCTACTTCGCGTTCCTTTGAATATAAATCATGTGTTTTCGCATGAATGTGAAGCTAACTCGTTGGTCTCGCTTCCAGTTGAAGCTAAATCATTTATATCGCAAGTACTTGAAGCTAAATCATTTGTTTCGCATGGATTTGAAGCTAAACCTTCTACTTCGCATTGATTTGAAGCTAAATCATGTGTTTCGAATGACTGTGAAGCTAACTCGTTTGTTTCTAATGCATTTGAAGCTATATCGTTTATATCGCAAGTATTTGAAGCAAAATCATTTGTTTCTCTTGGATTGGAAGCTAAACCTTCTTCCTCGCATTGATTTGAAGCTAAATCATGTGCTTCGTATGACTATGAAGCCAACTCGTTTGTTTCCCATGCATTTGAAGCTATATCGTTTATATCCCAAGTATTGGAAGCTAAATCATTTGTTTCGCATGGATTTGAAGCAAATCCTTCTACTTCGCGTTGCTTTGAAGATAAATCATGTGTTTCGCATAGATTAGTACCTAACTCGCTTGTTTCGCTTCCAGTTGAATCTAAATCATTTATATCGATAGTATTTGACGGTAAATCATTTGTTTCGCATGGATTTGAAGCTAAACCTTCTAATTCGCATTGATTTGAATTTAAATCGTGTGTTTCGAATGACTTTGAAGCAAAATCATTTGTTTCGCATGGATTTGAAGCTAAACCTTCTACTGCGCAATGCATGGAAGATAAATCATATGTTTCGTGTGGATTTGAAGCTAACTCGTTTGTTTCGCATGCAGTTGAATCTAAATCACTTATATCGCATGTATTTGAAGCTAAATCACTTGTTTCGCATGGATTTGAAGCTAAACCATCTATTTCGCATTTATTTGAAGCTAAATTATGTGTTTCGAATGAATGTGAAGCTAACTCGTTTGTTTCGCATGCATTTGAAGCTATATCGTTTATATCGCAAGTATTTGAATCTAAATCATTTGTTTCGCATGGATTAGAAGCTAAATCGCTTGTTTCGCTTCCAGTTGAAGCTATATCATTTATATCGCTAGTATTTGAAGATAAATCTTTTGTTTCGCACGCATTTGAAGCTATATCGTTTATACCGCAAGTATTTGAAGCTAAATCATTTGTTTCGCTTGGATTTGAAGCTAAACCTTCTACTCCGCGTGGATTTGAAGATAAATCATGTGTTTCGCATGAATGTGAAGCTAACTCGTTTGTCTCGCTTCCAGTTGATGCTAAATCATTTATATCGCAAGTACTTGAAGCTAAATCAATTGTTTCGCATGGATTTGAAGCTAAACCTTCTACTTCGCATTGATTTGAAGCTAAACCTTCTACTTCGCATTGATTTGAAGCTAAACCTTCTACTTCGCATTGATTTGAAGCTAAACCTTCTACTTCGCATTGATTTGAAGTTAAATCATGTGTTTCGAATGACTGTGAAGCTAATTCGTTTGTTTCGCATGCAGTTGAATCTAAATCATTTATATCGCAAGTATTTGAAGCAAAATCATTTGTTTCGCTTGGATTTGAAGCTAAATCTTCTACTTCGCATGGATTTGAAGCTAAATCATGTGTTTCGAATGAATGTGAATCTAAGTTTTTTGTTTCGCATGCAGTTGAATCTAAATCATTTATATCGCAAGGTTGTGAAGCTAAATCATTTGTTTCGCATGGATTTGAAGCCAAACTTTTACCTCGCATTGATTTGGAGCTAAATCATGTGTTTTCGCATGAATGTGAAGCTAACTCGTTTGTCTCCCTTCCAGTTGAAGCTAAATCATTTATATCGCTAGTACTTGAAGCTAAACCATTTGTTTCACATGGATTTGAAGCTAATCCTTCTACTTCGCGTTGCTTTGAAGATAAATCATGTGTTTTCGCATGAATGTGAAGCTAACTCGTTTGTCTCGCTTCCAGTTGAAGCTAAATCATTTATATCGCAAGTACTTGAAGCTAAATCATTTGTTTCGCATGGATTTGAAGCTAAACCTTCTACTTCGCATTGATTTGAAGCTAAACCTTCTACTTCGCATTGATTTGAAGTTAAATCATGTGTTTCGAATGACTGTGAAGCTAACTCGTTTGTTTCGCATGAATTTGAAGCTAACTCGCTTGTTTCGCATCCAGTTAAAGCTAAATCATTTATATCGCAAGTATTTGAAGGTAAATCATTTGTTTCGCATGGATTTGAAGCTAAACCTTCTACTTCGCATTGATTTGAAGCTAAATCATGTGTGTCGAATGACTGTGAAGCTAAGTCGTTTGTTTCGCATGAATTTGAAGCTATATCGTTTATATCGCAAGTATTTGAAGCTAAATCATTTGTTTCGCAAGGATTTGAAGCTAAAACTTCTACTCCGCATTGATTTTAAATCTAAATCTCCTTTTTCGCATGGATTTGAATCTAACTCGTTTGTTTCGCATGCAGTTGAATCTAAATCATTTATATCGCAAGTATTTGAAGAAATATCATTTGTTTCGCTTGGATTTGAAGCTAAATCTTCTACTTCGCATTGATTTGAAGCTAAATCATGTGTTTCGAATGAATGTGAAGCTAAATCATTTGTTTCGCATGGATTTGAAGCCAAAGATTTTACCTCGCATTGATTTGAATCTAAATCATGTGTTTTCGCATGAATGTGAAGCTAACTCGTTTGTCTCGCTTCCAGTTGAAGCTAAATCATTTATATCGCAAGTACTTGATGCTAAATCATTTGCTTCGCATGAATTTGAAGCTAACTCGCTTGTTTCGCTTTCAGTTGAAGCTAAATCATTTATATCGCAAGTATTTGAAGCAAAATCATTTCTTTCGCATGGGTTTGAAGCTAAATCATTTGTTTCGCATTGATTTGAAGCTAAATCTTATACCTCGCATTGATTTGTGGCTAAGTCGGATGTTTCGCATGGACTTGAAGCTAAACCTTCTACTCCGCATTGCTTTTGAAGATGAATCATGTGTTTCGCATGGATTTGAAGCTAACTCGTTTGTTTCGCTTTCAGTTGAAGCTAAATCATTTATATCGCAAGTATTTGAAGCTAAATCATTTCTTTCGCATGGATTTGAAGCTAAATCATTTGTTTCGCATTGATTTGAAGCTAAATCTTATACCTCGCATTGATTTGTGGCTAAGTCGGATGTTTCGCATGGACTTGAAGCTAAACCTTCTACTCCGCATTGATTTGAAGCTAAGTCATGTGTTCCGCATGCAGTTGAAGCTACACCTTCTATTCCGCATTGATTTGAAGCTAAATCATTAGTTTCGCTTGGATTTGAAGCTAACTCGCCTGTTTCGTTTCCGGTTGGTGGTAAATCATTTATATCGCAAGTATTTGAAGCTAAATTATTTGTTTCGCTTGGATTTGAAGCTAAACCCTCTACTTCGCATTGATGTGAAGCTAAATCATGTGTTTCGAATGACTGTGAAGCTAACTCGTTTGTTTCGCATGCATTTGAAGATATATCGTTTATATCACAAGTATTTGAAGCTAAATCATTTGTGTCGCATGGACTTGAAGCTAAATCTTCTACCTCGCATTGATTTGAGGCTAAATCATGTGTTTCGAATTAATGTGAGGCTAACTCGTTTGTTTCGCATGGATTAGAAGCTAACTCGCTTGTTTCGCTTCCAGTTAAAGCTAAATCATTTATATCGCTAGTACTTGAAGCTAAATCATTTGTTTCGTATGGATTTGAAGCTAATCCTTCTACTTCGCGTTGATTTGAAGCTAAATTATTCGTTTCGCACGGATTTGAAGCTAAACCTTCTACTTCGCATTGCTTTTGAACATAAATCATGTGTTTCGCATGGATTTGAAGCTAACTCGTTTGTCTCGCTTCCAGTTGAAGATAAATCATTTATGTCGCAAGTATTTGAAGCTAAATCATTTGTTTCGCATGGATTTGAAGCTAAACCTTCTACTCCGCATTCATCAGAAGTTAAATCATGTGTTTCGCGTGGTTTAGAAGCTAACTCGTTTGTTTCGCGTCCAGTTGAATATTAATCATATATATCGCAAGTATTTGAAGCTAAATCATTTGTTTCGCATGGATTAGAAGCTAACTCGCTCGTTACGATTCCAGTTGAAGCTAAATCATTTATACCGCAAGTACTTGAAGCTAAATCATTTGTTTCGCATGGATTTGAGGCTACACCTTCTACTTCGCATTGATTTGAAGCTAACTCATGTATTTCGAATGAACGTGAAGCTAACTCGTTTGTTTCGCATGCAGTTGAATATAAATCATTTATATCGCAAGTATTTGAAGCTAAATTATTTGTTTCGCATGCATTTGAAGCTATAACGTTTATATCGCAAGTATTTGAAGCTAAATCATTTGTTTCGCATGGATTTGAAGCTAAAACTTCTACTCGGCATTGATTTGAATATAAATCTCGGGGTTTTGCATGGATTTGAATCTAACTTGTTTGTTTCGCATGCAGTTGAATCTAAATCATTTATATCGCAAGTATTTCAAGCTAAATCATTTGTTTCGCATGGATTTGAAGCTAAAACTTGTACTCGGCATTGATTTGAATCTAAATCTCGTGTTTTGCATGGATTTGAATCTAACTTGTTTGTTTCGCATGCAGTTGAATCTAAATCATTTATATCCCAAGTATTTGAAGCAAAATCATTTGTTTCGCTTGGATTTGAAGCTAAACCTTCTTCTTCGCATTGATGTGAAGCTAAATCATGTGTTTCGACTGAATGTGAAGCTAACTCGTTTGTTTCGCATGCATTTGAAGCTATATCGTTTATGTCCCAACGATTTGAAGCTAAATCTTTTTTTTCGCATGAATTAGAAGCTACTTCGCATGTATCGCTTTCAGTTGATGCTAAATCATTTATATCGCCAGTATTTGAAGGTAAATCATTTGTTTCGCATGGATTTGAAGCTAAAACTTGTACTCGGCATTGATTTGAATCTAAATCTCGTGTTTTGCATGGATTTGAATCTAACTTGTTTGTTTCGCATGCAGTTGAATCTAAATCATTTATATCCCAAGTATTTGAAGCAAAATCATTTGTTTCGCTTGGATTTGAAGCTAAACCTTCTTCTTCGCATTGATGTGAAGCTAAATCATGTGTTTCGAATGACTGTGAAGCTAACTCGTTTGTTTCGCATGCATTTGAAGCTATAACGTTTATATCGCAAGTATTTGAAGCTAAATCATTTGTTTCGCATGGATTTGAAGCTAAAACTTCTACTCGGCATTGATTTGAATATAAATCTCGGGGTTTTGCATGGATTTGAATCTAACTTGTTTGTTTCGCATGCAGTTGAATCTAAATCATTTATATCGCAGTATTTGAAGCAAAATCATTTGTTTCACTTGGATTTGAAGCTAAACCTTCTTCTTCGCATTGATTTGAAGCTAAATCATGTGTTTCGAATGACTGTGAAGCTAACTCGTTTGTTCCGCATGCATTTGAAGCTATATCGTTTATATCGCAAGTATTTGAAGCCAAATCATTAGTTTCGCATGGATTTGAAGCTAAACCTCCTACTTCGCGTCGCTTTGAAGATAAATCATGTGTTTCGCATGGATTTGAAGCTAACTCGCTTGTTTCACTTCCAGTTGAAGCTAAATCATTTATACCGCAAGTGTTTGAAGCTAAATCATTTGTTTCGCATGGATTTGAAGCTAATCCCTCTACTCCGCGTTGCTTTGAAGATAAATCTTGTGTTACGCATGGATTTGAAGCTAACTCGTATGTTTCGCATGAATTTGAAGCTATATCGTTTATATCGCAAGTATTTGAAGCTAAATCACTTGTTTCGCAAGGATTTGAAGCTAACTTGTTTGTTTCGCATGCAGTTGAATCTAAATCATTTATATCCCAAGTATTTGAAGCAAAATCATTTGTTTCGCTTGGATTTGAAGCTAAACCTTCTTCTTCGCATTGATGTGAAGCTAAATCATGTGTTTCGAATGACTGTGAAGCTAACTCGTTTGTTTCGCATGCATTTGAAGCTATAACGTTTATATCGCAAGTATTTGAAGCTAAATCATTTGTTTCGCATGGATTTGAAGCTAAAACTTCTACTCGGCATTGATTTGAATATAAATCTCGGGGTTTTGCATGGATTTGAATCTAACTTGTTTGTTTCGCATGCAGTTGAATCTAAATCATTTATATCGCAGTATTTGAAGCAAAATCATTTGTTTCACTTGGATTTGAAGCTAAACCTTCTTCTTCGCATTGATTTGAAGCTAAATCATGTGTTTCGAATGACTGTGAAGCTAACTCGTTTGTTCCGCATGCATTTGAAGCTATATCGTTTATATCGCAAGTATTTGAAGCCAAATCATTAGTTTCGCATGGATTTGAAGCTAAACCTCCTACTTCGCGTCGCTTTGAAGATAAATCATGTGTTTCGCATGGATTTGAAGCTAACTCGCTTGTTTCACTTCCAGTTGAAGCTAAATCATTTATACCGCAAGTGTTTGAAGCTAAATCATTTGTTTCGCATGGATTTGAAGCTAATCCCTCTACTCCGCGTTGCTTTGAAGATAAATCTTGTGTTACGCATGGATTTGAAGCTAACTCGTATGTTTCGCATGAATTTGAAGCTATATCGTTTATATCGCAAGTATTTGAAGCTAAATCACTTGTTTCGCAAGGATTTGAAGCTAAAACTTCTACTCCGCATTGATTTTAATTCTAAATCTCTTTTTTCGCATGGATTTGAATCTAACTCGTTTGTTTCGCATGCAGTTGAATCGAAATCATTTATATCGCAAGTATTTGAAGCAAAATCATTTCTTTTCGCTTGGATTTGAAGCTAAATCTTCTACTTCGCATTGATTTGAAGCTAAATCATGTGTTTCGAATGAATGTGAATCTAAGTTGTTTGTTTCGCATGCAGTTGAATCTAAATCATTTATATCGCAAGGTTTTGAAGCTAAATCATTTGTTTCGCATGGATTTGAAGCCAAAGATTTTACCTCGCATTGATTTGAAGCTAAATCATGTGTTTCGAATGACTGTGAAGCTATCTCGTTTGTTTCGCATGCATTTGAAGCTATATCGTTTATATCGCAAGTATTTGAAGCTAAATCATTTGTTTCGCTTGGATTTGAAGCTAAATCTTCTACTTCGCATGGATTTGAAGCTAACTCGCATGTCTCGCTTCCAGTTGGAGCTAAGTCATTTATATCGCTAGTACTTCAATCAAAACCATTTGTTTCACATGGATTGGAAGCTAATCCTCCTACTTCGCGTTGCTTTGAAGATAAATCATGTGTTTCGAATGAATGTGAATCTAAGTTGTTTGTTTCGCATGCAGTTGAATCTAAATCATTTATATCGCAAGGTTTTGAAGCTAAATCATTTGTTTCGCATGGATTTGAAGCCAAAGATTTTACCTCGCACTGATTTGAATCTAAATCATGTGTTTTCGCATGAATGTGAAGCTAACACGTTTGTCTCGCTTCCAGTTGAAGCTTAATCATTTATATCGCAAGTAATTGAATCTAAATCATTTGTTTCGCATGGATTTGAAGCTAACTCGCATGTCTCGCTTCCAGTTGGAGCTAAGTCATTTATATCGCTAGTACTTGAAGCTAAACCATTTGTTTCACATGGATTTGAAGCTAATCCTTCTACTTCGCGTTGCTTTGAAGATAAATCATGTGTTTTCGCATGAATGTGAAGCTAAGTCGTTTGTTTCGCATGAATTTGAAGCTATATCGTTTATATCGCAAGTATTTGAAGCTAAATCATTTGTTTCGCAAGGATTTGAAGCTAAAACTTCTACTCCGCATTGATTTTAAATCTAAATCTCTTTTTTCGCATGGATTTGAATCTAACTCGTTTGTTTCGCATGCAGTTGAATCTAAATCATTTATATCGCAAGTATTTGAAGCAAAATCATTTGTTTCGCATGGATTTGAAGCTAAATCTTCTACTTCGCATGGATTTGAAGTTAAATCATGTGTTTCGAATGACTGTGAAGCTAACTCGTTTGTTTCGCATGAATTTGAAGCTATATCGTTTATATTGCAAGTATTTGATGCTGAATCATTTGTTTCGCAAGGATTTGAAGCTAAAACTTCTACTCCGCATTGATTTTAAATCTAAATCTCTTTTTTCGCATGGATGAGAATCTAACTTGTTTGTTTCGCATTCAGTTAAATCTAAATGATTTATATCGCAAGTATTTGAAGCAAAATCATTTGTTTCGCATGGATTTGAAGCTAAATCTTCTACTTCGCATGGATTTGTAGCTAAATCATGTGTTTCGAATGAACGTGGAGCTATCTCGATTGTTTCGCATGCAGTTGAATCTAAATCATTTATATCGCAAGTATTTGAAGCTAAATTATTTGTTTCGCTTGGATTTGAAGCTAAATCTTCTACCTCGCATTGATTTGAGGCTAAATCATGTGTTTCGAATTAATGTGAAGCTAACTCGTTTGTTTCGCATGGATTAGAAGCTAACTTGCTTGTTTCGCTTCCAGTTAAAGCTAAATCATTTATATCGCAAGTATTTGAAGGTAAATCATTTGTTTCGCATGGATTTGAAGCTAAATCTTCTACTTCGCATGGATTTGAAGCTAAATCATGTGTTTCGAGTTAATGTGAAGCTAACTCGTTTGTTTCGCATGCATTTGAAGCTATATCGATTATATCGCAAGTACTTGAAGCCAAATCATTTGTTTCGCATGGATTTGAAGCAAACTCGCATGTTTCGCTTCCAGTTGGTGCTAAATCATTTATATCGCCAGTATTTGAAGGCAAATCATTTGTTTCGCGTGGATTTGAAGCTACACCTGCTACTTCGCATTGATTTGAAGCTAAATCATGTGTTTCGAATGACTGTGAAGCTAAATCATTTGTTTCGCATGGATTTGAAGCTAAACCTTCTACTACGAAATGCAAGGAAGATAAATCACGTGTTTCGCGTGGATTTGAAGCTAACTCGATTGTTTCGCATGCAGTTGAATCTAAATCGTTTATATCGCAAGTATTTGAAGCTAAATTATTTGTTTCGCTTGGATATGAAGTTAAACCCTCTACTTCGCATTGATTTGAAGATAAATCATGTGTTTCGAATGAACGTGAAGCTAACTCGTTTGTTTCGCATGCGGTTGAATCTAAATCATTTATATCGCAAGTATTTGAATCTAAATTATTTGTTTCGCTTGGATTTGAAGCTAAACCCTCTACTTCGCATTGATTTGAAGCTAAATCATGTGTTTCGAATGGCTGTGAAGCTAACTCGTTTGTTTCGCTTGAATTTGAAGCTAACTCGCTTGATTCGCTTCCAGTTAAAGCTAAATCATTTATATCGCAAGTATTTGAAGGTAAATCATTTGTTTCGCATGGATTTGAAGCTAAACCTTCTACTTCGCTTTGATTTGAAGCTAACTCATTTGTTTCGAATGACTGTGAAGCTAACTCGTTTGTTTCGCATGCATTTGAAGATATATCGTTTATATCGCAAGTATGTGAAGCTAAATCGTTTGTTTCGCATGGAATTGAAGCTAAACCTTCTTCTTCGCATTGATTTGAAGCCAAATCATGTGTTTCGCATGCATTTAAATCTAAACCTTCTATTCCGCATTGATTTGAAGCTTAATCATGTGTTTAGCATTCATTTGACGCTTAATCATATGTTACACGTGGAATTGAATCTAACTCTTTTGTTTCGCATGCAGTTGAAGCTAAATCATTTATGTCGCAAGCATTTGATGCTAACTCATTTGTTTCTTATAGATTTGATGCTAAACCTTCTACTCAGCATTGTTTTGAAGCTATATCATGTGTTTCGTATGCAGTTGAAGCTAAACCTCCTACTCCGCATTGATTTGAAGCTAAATCACGTGTTTCGAATTAATGTGAAGCTAACTCGTTTGTTTCGCATGGATTAGAAGCTAACTTGCTTGTTTCGCTTCCAGTTAAAGCTAAATCATTTATATCGCAAGTATTTGAAGGTAAATCATTTGTTTCGCATGGATTTGAAGCTAAATCTTCTACTTCGCATGGATTTGAAGCTAAATCATGTGTTTCGAGTTAATGTGAAGCTAACTCGTTTGTTTCGCATGCATTTGAAGCTATATCGTTTATATCGCCGGTATTTGAAGCTAAATCATTTGTTTCGCATGGATTAGAACTTAACTCGCTTGTTTCGCTTCCAGTTGATCCTAAATCATTTATATCGCTAGTATTTGAATGTAAATCATTTGTTTCGCATGGATTTGAAGCTAAACCTTCTACTTTGCATTGCTTGGAAGATAAATCATGTGTTTCCCGTGGATTTGTAGCTAACTTGTTTGTTTCGCATGCAGTTGAATCTAAATCATTTATATCGCAGTATTTGAAGCAAAATCATTTGTTTCTCTTGGATTTGAAGCTAAACCTTCTTCTTCGCATTGATTTGAAGCTAAGTCATGTGTTTCGAATGACTGTGAAGCTAACTCGTTTGTTTCGCATGCATTTGAAGCTATATCGTTTATATCGCAAGTATTTCAAGCTAAATCATTTGTTTCGCATGGATTTGAAGCTAAAACTTGTACTCGGCATTGATTTGAATCTAAATCTCGTGTTTTGCATGGATTTGAATCTAACTTGTTTGTTTCGCATGCAGTTGAATCTAAATCATTTATATCCCAAGTATTTGAAGCAAAATCATTTGTTTCGCTTGGATTTGAAGCTAAACCTTCTTCTTCGCATTTATGTGAAGCTAAATCATGTGTTTCGAATGACTGTGAAGCTAACTCGTTTGTTTCGCATGCATTTGAAGCTATAACGTTTATATCGCAAGTATTTGAAGCTAAATCATTTGTTTCGCATGGATTTGAAGCTAAAACTTCTACTCGGCATTGATTTGAATATAAATCTCGGGGTTTTGCATGGATTTGAATCTAACTTGTTTGTTTCGCATGCAGTTGAATCTAAATCATTTATATCGCAGTATTTGAAGCAAAATCATTTGTTTCTCTTGGATTTGAAGCTAAACCTTCTTCTTCGCATTGATTTGAAGCTAAATCATGTGTTTCGAATGACTGTGAAGCTAACTCGTTTGTTCCGCATGCATTTGAAGCTATATCGTTTAAATCGCAAGTATTTGAAGCCAAATCATTAGTTTCGCATGGATTTGAAGCTAAACCTCCTACTTCGCGTCGCTTTGAAGATAAATCATGTGTTTCGCATGGATTTGAAGCTAACTCGCTTGTTTCACTTCCAGTTGAAGCTAAATCATTTATACCGCAAGTGTTTGAAGCTAAATCATTTGTTTCGCATGAATTTGAAGCTATATCGTTTATATCGCAAGTATTTGAAGCTAAATCACTTGTTTCGCAAGGATTTGAAGCTAAAACTTCTACTCCGCATTGATTTTAATTCTAAATCTCTTTTTTCGCATGGATTTGAATCTAACTCGTTTGTTTCGCATGCAGTTGAATCTAAATCATTTATATCGCAAGTATTTGAAGCAAAATCATTTGTTTCGCTTGGATTTGAAGCTAAATCTTCTACTTCGCATTGATTTGAAGCTAAATCATGTGTTTCGAATGAATGTGAATCTAAGTTGTTTGTTTCGCATGCAGTTGAATCTAAATCATTTATATCGCAAGGTTTTGAAGCTAAATCATTTGTTTCGCATGGATTCGAAGCCAAAGATTTTACCTCGCATTGATTTGAAGCTAAATCATGTGTTTCGAATGACTGTGAAGCTATCTCGTTTGTTTCGCATGCATTTGAAGCTATATCGTTTATATCGCAAGTATTTGAAGCTAAATCATTTGTTTCGCTTGGATTTGAAGCTAAATCTTCTACTTCGCATGTATTTGAAGCTAACTCGCATGTCTCGCTTCCAGTTGGAGCTAAGTCATTTATATCGCTAGTACTTGAATCAAAACCATTTGTTTCACATGGATTGGAAGCTAATCCTTCTACTTCGCGTTGCTTTGAAGATAAATCATGTGTTTTCGCATGAATGTGAAGCTAACTCGTTTGTCTCGCTTCCAGTTGAAGCTAAATCATTTATATCGCAAGTACTTGAAGCTAAATCATTTGTTTCGCAAGGATTTGAAGCTAAAACTTCTACTCCGCATTGATTTTAAATCTAAATCTCTTTTTTCGCATGGATTTGAATCTAACTCGTTTGTTTCGCATGCAGTTGAATCTAAATCATTTATATCGCAAGTATTTGAAGCAAAATCATTTGTTTCGCTTGGATTTGAAGCTAAATCTTCTACTTCGCATTGATTTGAAGCTAAATCATGTGTTTCGAATGAATGTGAATCTAAGTTGTTTGTTTCGCATCCAGCTGAATCTAAATCATTTATATCGCAAGGTTTTGAAGCTAAATCATTTGTTTCGCATGGATTTGAAGCCAAAGATTTTACCTCGCACTGATTTGAATCTAAATCATGTGTTTTCGCATGAATGTGAAGCTAACACGTTTGTCTCGCTTCCAGTTGAAGCTTAATCATTTATATCGCAAGTACTTGAATCTAAATCATTTGTTTCGCATGGATTTGAAGCTAACTCGCATGTCTCGCTTCCAGTTGGAGCTAAGTCATTTATATCGCTAGTACTTGAAGCTAAACCATTTGTTTCACATGGATTTGAAGCTAATCCTTCTACTTCGCGTTGCTTTGAAGATAAATCATGTGTTTTCGCATGAATGTGAAGCTAAGTCGTTTGTTTCGCATGAATTTGAAGCTATATCGTTTATATCGCAAGTATTTGAAGCTAAATCATTTGTTTCGCAAGGATTTGAAGCTAAAACTTCTACTCCGCATTGATTTTAAATCTAAATCTCTTTTTTCGCATGGATTTGAATCTAACTCGTTTGTTTCGCATGCTGTTGAATCTAAATCATTTATATCGCAAGTATTTGAAGCAAAATCATTTGTTTCGCATGGATTTGAAGCTAAATCTTCTACTTTGCATGGATTTGAAGTTAAATCATGTGTTTCGAATGACTGTGAAGCTAACTCGTTTGTTTCGCATGAATTTGAAGCTATATCGTTTATATTGCAAGTATTTGATGCTAAATCATTTGTTTCGCAAGGATTTGAAGCTAAAACTTCTACTCCGCATTGATTTTAAATCTAAATCTCTTTTTTCGCATGGATGAGAATCTAACTTGTTTGTTTCGCATTCAGTTGAATCTAAATCATTTATATCGCAAGTATTTGAAGCAAAATCATTTGTTTCGCATGGATTTGAAGCTAAATCTTCTACTTCGCATGGATTTGTAGCTAAATCATGTGTTTCGAATGAACGTGAAGCTATCTCGATTGTTTCGCATGCAGTTGAATCTAAATCATTTATATCGCAAGTATTTGAAGCTAAATCATTTGTTTCGCATGGATTTGAAGCTAAATCTTCTACTTCGCATTGATTTGAAGCTAAATCATGTGTTTCGAGTTAATGTGAAGCTAACTCGTTTGTTTCGCATGCATTTGAAGCTATATCGATTATATCGCAAGTACTTGAAGCCAAATCATTTGTTTCGCATGGATTTGAAGCAAACTCGCATGTTTCGCTTCCAGTTGGTGCTAAATCATTTATATCGCCAGTATTTGAAGGCAAATCATTTGTTTCGCGTGGATTTGAAGCTACACCTGCTACTTCGCATTGATTTGAAGCTAAATCATGTGTTTCGAATGACTGTGAAGCTAAATCATTTGTTTCGCATGGATTTGAAGCTAAACCTTCTACTACGAAATGCAAGGAAGATAAATCACGTGTTTCGCGTGGATTTGAAGCTAACTCGATTGTTTCGCATGCAGTTGAATCTAAATCGTTTATATCGCAAGTATTTGAAGCTAAATTATTTGTTTCGCTTGGATATGAAGTTAAACCCTCTACTTCGCATTGATTTGAAGATAAATCATGTGTTTCGAATGAATGTGAAGCTAACTCGTTTGTTTCACATGCATTTGAAGCTACATCGTTTATGTCGCAAGTATTTGGAGCAAAATCATTTGTTTCGCTTGGATTTGAAGCTAAAACTTCTACTCGGCATTGATTTGAATCTAAATCATGTGTTTCGAATGAACGTGAAGCAAACTCGTTTGTTTCGCATGCGGTTGAATCTAAATCATTTATAACGCAAGTATTTGAATCTAAATTATTTGTTTCGCTTGGATTTGAAGCTAAACCCTCTACTTCGCATTGATTTGAAGCTAAATCATGTGTTTCGAATGGCTGTGAAGCTAACTCGTTTGTTTCGCTTGAATTTGAAGCTAACTCGCTTGATTCGCTTCCAGTTAAAGCTAAATCATTTATATCGCAAGTATTTGAAGGTAAATCATTTGTTTCGCATGGATTTGAAGCTAAACCTTCTACTTCGCTTTGATTTGAAGCTAACTCATGTGTTTCGAATGACTGTGAAGCTAACTCGTTTGTTTCGCATGCATTTGAAGATATAACGTTTATATCGCAAGTATTTGAAGCTAAATCATTTGTGTCGCATGGACTTGAAGCTAAATCTTCTACCTCGCATTGATTTGAAGCTAAATCATGTGTTTCGAATGACTGTGAAGCTAACTCGTTTGTTTCGCATGAATTTGAAGCTAACTCGCTTGATTCGCTTCCAGTTAAAGCTAAATCATATATATCGCAAGTATTTGAATCTAAATCATTTGTTTCGCGTGGATTTGAAGCTAAAATTTCTACTCGGCATTGATTTGAACATAAATCTCTTGTTTTGCATTGTTTTGAATCTAACTTGTTGGTTTCGCATGCAGTTGAACCTAAATCATTTATATCGCAAGTATTTGAAGCTAAATCATTTGTTTGTCTTGGATTTGAAGCTAAACCTTCTTCTTCGCATTGATTTGAAGCTAAACCTTCTACGTCGCATTGTTTTGAAGACAAATCATGTGTTTCGCATGGATTTGAATCTAACTCGCTTGTCTCGCTACCACTTGAAGCTAAATCATTTATATCGCAAGTATGTGAAGCTAAATCGTTTGTTTCGCATGGATTTGAAGCTAAACCTTCTACTTAGCATTGATTTGAGCGACATCATTTATGTCGCAAGTATTTGAAGCTAAATCATTTGTTTCGCATAATTTTAAAGCGAAATCATTTATAGCGCAAGTATTTGAAGCAAAATCATTTGTTTCTCTTGGATTTGAAGCTAAACCTTCTTCTTCGCATTGATTTGAAGCCAAATCATGTGTTTCGCATGCATTTAAATCTAAACCTTCTATTCCGCATTGATTTGAAGCTTAATCATGTGTTTAGCATTCATTTGACGCTTAATCATATGTTACACGTGGAATTGAATCTAACTCTTTTGTTTCGCATGCAGTTGAAGCTAAATCATTTATGTCGCAAGCATTTGATGCTAACTCATTTGTTTCTTATAGATTTGATGCTAAACCTTCTACTCCGCATTGTTTTGAAGCTATATCATGTGTTTCGTATGCAGTTGAAGCTAAACCTCCTACTCCGCATTGATTTGAAGCTAAATCACGTGTTTCGAATGACTGTGAAGCTAAATCATTTGTTTCGCATGGATTTGAAGCTAAACCTTCTACTGCGAAATGCAAGGAAGATAAATCACGTGTTTCGCGTGGATTTGAAGCTAACTCGATTGTTTCGCATTCAGTTGAATCTAAATCATTTATATCGCAAGTATTTGAAGCTAAATTATTTGTTTCGCTTGGATATGAAGTTAAACCCTCTACTTCGCATTGATTTGAAGCTAAATCATGTGTTTCGAATGAATGTGAAGCTAACTCGTTTGTTTCGCATGCATTTGAAGTTACATCGCTTATATCGCAAGTATTTGAAGCAAAATCATTTGTTTCGCTTGGATTTGAAGCTAACTCGCTTGTTTCGATTCCAGTTAAAGCTAAGTCATTTATATCGCAAGTATTTGAAGGTAAATCATTTGTTTCGCATGGATTTGAAGCTAAACCTTCTACTTCGGACTGATTTGAAGCTAAATCATTTGTATCGAATGTATGTGAATCTAAGTTGTTTGTTTCGCATGCAGTTGAATCTAAATCATTTATATCGCAATTATTTGAATCTAAATCATTTGTTTCGCATGGATTTGAAGCTAAAACTTCTACTCGGCATTGATTTGAATCTAAATCTCGTGTTTTGCATGGATTTGAATCTAACTTGTTTGTTTCGCATGCAGTTGAATCTAAATCATTTATATCGCAAGTATTTGAAGCAAAATCATTTGTTTCTCTTGGATTTGAACCAAACATTCTTCTTCGCATTGATTTGAAGCTAAATCATGTGTTTTGAATGAATGTGAAGCTGACTCGTTTGTTTCGCATGGATTTGAAGCTATATCGTTTATATCGCAAGTATTTGAAGCTAAATCATTTGTTTCGCATGGATTGGAAGCTAACTCGCTTGTTTCGCTTCCAGTTGAAGTTATATCATTTATATCGCTAGTATTTGAAGTTAAATCATTTGTTTCGCATGGATTTGAAGCTAAAACTTCTACTTCGTATTCCTTTGAAGACAAATCATGTGTTTCGCGTGGATTTGAAGCTAACTCGTTTGTTTCGCATGCATTTGAATCTATATCGTTCATATCGCAAGTATTTGAAGCTAAATGTTTTTTTTCGCATGGATTAGAGGCTAACTCGGTTGTTGCGCTTCCAGTTGAAGCTAAATCATTTATATCGCTAGTATTCGAAGGAAAATCATTTGTTTCGCATGGATTAGAAGCTAACTCGCTTGTTTCGCTTCCAATTGAAGCTATATCATTTATAGCGCTAGTATTTGAAGTTAAATCATTTGTTTCGCATGGAGTTGAAGCTAATCCTTCTACTTCGTATTCCTTTGAAGACAAATCATTTGTTTCGCATGTATTTGAAGCTAACTCGCTTGTTTCGCTTCCAGTTAAAGCTAAATCATTAATATCGCAAGTATTTGAAGCTAAATCATTTGTTTCGCATCGATTGGAAGCTAAACCTTCTACTTCGCATTGATTTGAACCTAAGTCATGTGCTTCGAATGAATGTGAAGCTAACTCGTTTGTATCGCATGCTTTTGAATCTATGTCGTTTATATCGCAAGTATTTGAAACTAAATCATTTGTTTCGCATGGATTAGAATCTATATCGCTTGTTTCGCTTCCAGTTGAAGCTATATCATTTATATCGCTAGTATTTGAAACTAAATCATCTGTTTCGCATGGATTTGAAGCTAAACCTTCTACTTCGTATTGATTTGATCCTAAGTCATGTGTTTCGAATGAATGTGAAGCTAACTCGTTTGTATCGCATGCATGTGAAGCTATATCATTCATATCGCTAGTATTTGAAGCTAAATCAGTTGTTTCGCATAGATTTGAAGCATAATCATTTGTTTCGCTTGGATTTGAAGCTAAATCTTCTACTTCGCATTGATTTGAAGCTAAATCATGTGTTTCGAATGAATGTGAATCTAAGTTGTTTGTTTCGCATGCAGCTGAATCTAAATCATTTATATCGCAAGGTTTTGAAGCTAAATCATTTGTTTCGCATGGATTAGAATCTATATCGCTTGTTTCGCTTCAAGTTGAAGCTATATCATTTATATCGCTAGTATTTGAAACTAAATCATCTGTTTCGCATGGATTTGAAGCTAAACCTTCTACTTCGTATTGATTTGATCCTAAGTCATGTGTTTCGAATGAATGTGAAGCTAACTCGTTTGTATCGCATGCATGTGAAGCTATATCATTCATATCGCTAGTATTTGAAGCTAAATCAGTTGTTTCGCATGGATTTGAAGCAAAATCATTTGTTTCGCTTGGATTTGAAGCTAACTCGCATGTCTCGCTTCCAGTTGGAGCTAAGTCATTTATATCGCTAGTACTTGAAGCTAAACCATTTGTTTCACATGGATTTGAAGCTAATCCTTCTACTTCGCGTTGCTTTGAAGATAAATCATGTGTTTTCGCATGAATGTGAAGCTAAGTCGTTTGTTTCGCATGAATTTGAAGCTATATCGTTTATATCGCAAGTATTTGAAGCTAAATCATTTGTTTCGCAAGGATTTGAAGCTAAAACTTCTACTCCGCATTGATTTTAAATCTAAATCTCTTTTTTCGCATGGATTTGAATCTAACTCGTTTGTTTCGCATGCAGTTGAATCTAAATCATTTATATCGCAAGTATTTGAAGCAAAATCATTTGTTTCGCATGGATTTGAAGCTAAATCTTCTACTTTGCATGGATTTGAAGTTAAATCATGTGTTTCGAATGACTGTGAAGCTAACTCGTTTGTTTCGCATGAATTTGAAGCTATATCGTTTATATTGCAAGTATTTGATGCTAAATCATTTGTTTCGCAAGGATTTGAAGCTAAAACTTCTACTCCGCATTGATTTTAAATCTAAATCTCTTTTTTCGCATGGATGAGAATCTAACTTGTTTGTTTCGCATTCAGTTGAATCTAAATCATTTATATCGCAAGTATTTGAAGCAAAATCATTTGTTTCGCATGGATTTGTAGCTAAATCTTCTACTTCGCATGGATTTGTAGCTAAATCATGTGTTTCGAATGAACGTGAAGCTATCTCGATTGTTTCGCATGCAGTTGAATCTAAATCATTTATATCGCAAGTATTTGAAGCTAAATTATTTGTTTCGCTTGGATTTAAAGCTAAATCTTCTACCTCGCATTGATTTGAGGCTAAATGTGTTTCGAATTAATGTGAAGCTAACTCGTTTGTTTCGCATGGATTAGAAGCTAACTTGCTTGTTTCGCTTCCAGTTAAAGCTAAATCATTTATATCGCAAGTATTTGAAGGTAAATCATTTGTTTCGCATGGATTTGAAGCTAAATCTTCTACTTCGCATGGATTTGAAGCTAAATCATGTGTTTCGAGTTAATGTGAAGCTAACTCGTTTGTTTCGCATGCATTTGAAGCTATATCGATTATATCGCAAGTACTTGAAGCCAAATCATTTGTTTCGCATGGATTTGAAGCAAACTCGCATGTTTCGCTTCCAGTTGGTGCTAAATCATTTATGTCGCCAGTATTTGAAGGCAAATCATTTGTTTCGCGTGGATTTGAAGCTACACCTGCTACTTCGCATTGATTTGAAGCTAAATCATGTGTTTCGAATGACTGTGAAGCTAAATCATTTGTTTCGCATGGATTTGAAGCTAAACCTTCTACTACGAAATGCAAGGAAGATAAATCACGTGTTTCGCGTGGATTTGAAGCTAACTCGATTGTTTCGCATGCAGTTGAATCTAAATCGTTTATATCGCAAATATTTGAAGCTAAATTATTTGTTTCGCTTGGATATGAAGTTAAACCCTCTACTTCGCATTGATTTGAAGATAAATCATGTGTTTCGAATGAATGTGAAGCTAACTCGTTTGTTTCGCATGCATTTGAAGCTACATCGTTTATGTCGCAAGTATTTGAAGCAAAATCATTTGTTTCGCTTGGATTTGAAGCTAAAACTTCTACTCGGCATTGATTTGAATCTAAATCATGTGTTTCGAATGAACGTGAAGCTAACTCGTTTGTTTCGCATGCGGTTGAATCTAAATCATTTATAACGCAAGTATTTGAATCTAAATTATTTGTTTCGCTTGGATTTGAAGCTAAACCCTCTACTTCGCATTGATTTGAAGCTAAATCATGTGTTTCGAATGGCTGTGAAGCTAACTCGTTTGTTTCGCTTGAATTTGAAGCTAACTCGCTTGATTCGCTTCCAGTTAAAGCTAAATCATTTATATCGCAAGTATTTGTAGGTAAATCATTTGTTTCGCATGGATTTGAAGCTAAACCTTCTACTTCGCTTTGATTTGAAGCTAACTCATGTGTTTCGAATGACTGTGAAGCTAACTCGTTTGTTTCGCATGCATTTGAAGATATAACATTTATATCGCAAGTATTTGAAGCTATATCATTTGTGTCGCATGGACTTGAAGCTAAATCTTCTACCTCGCATTGATTTGAAGCTAAATCATGTGTTTCGAATGACTGTGAAGCTAACTCGTTTGTTTCGCATGAATTTGAAGCTAACTCGCTTGATTCGCTTCCAGTTAAAGCTAAATCATATATATCGCAAGTATTTGAAGGTAAATCATTTGTTTCGCATGGATTTGAAGCTAAATCTTCTACTTCGCATGGATTTGAAGCTAACTCGCATGTCTCGCTTCCAGTTGGAGCTAAGTCATTTATATCGCTAGTACTTGAATCAAAACCATTTGTTTCACATGGATTGGAAGCTAATCCTTCTACTTCGCGTTGCTTTGAAGATAAATCATGTGTTTTCGCATGAATGTGAAGCTAACTCGTTTGTCTCGCTTCCAGTTGAAGCTAAATCATTTATATCGCAAGTACTTGAAGCTAAATCATTTGTTTCGCAAGGATTTGAAGCTAAAACTTCTACTCCGCATTGATTTTAAATCTAAATCTCTTTTTTCGCATGGATTTGAATCTAACTCGTTTGTTTCGCATGCAGTTGAATCTAAATCATTTATATCGCAAGTATTTGAAGCAAAATCATTTGTTTCGCTTGGATTTGAAGCTAAATCTTCTACTTCGCATTGATTTGAAGCTAAATCATGTGTTTCGAATGAATGTGAATCTAAGTTGTTTGTTTCGCATCCAGCTGAATCTAAATCATTTATATCGCAAGGTTTTGAAGCTAAATCATTTGTTTCGCATGGATTTGAAGCCAAAGCTTTTACCTCGTATTGATTTGAAGCTAAATCATGTGTTTCGCATGAATGTGAAGCTAGCTCGTTTCTCTCGCTTCCAGTTGAAGCTAAATCATTTATATCGCAAGTATTTGAAGCTAAATCATTTGTTTCGCATGGATTTTAAGCTAATCCATCTACTTCGCATTGCATGGAAGATAAATCAAGTGTATTGCGTGGATTTGAATCTAACTCGATTGTATCGCTTCCAGTTGAAGCTAAATCATTTATATCGCAAGTATTTGAAGCTAAATCATTTGTTTCTCATGGGTTTGAAGCTAAACCTTCTACTTCGCAATGCATGGAAGATAAATAATGTGTTTTGCGTGGATTTGAAGCTATCTCGTTTGTGTCGCATGCAGTTGAATCTAAATCATTTATATCGCAAGTATTTGAAGCTATATTATTTGTTTCGTTTGGATTTGAAGCTAAACCTTCTACTTCGCATTGATTTGAAGCTAAATCATGTGTTTCGAATGAATGTGAAGCTAACTCGTTTGTTTCGCATGCATTTGAAGCTATATCGTTTATATCGCAAGTACTTGAAGCTAAATCATGTGTTTCGAATGAATGTGAAGCTAACTCGTTTGTTTCGCATGCATTTGAAGCTATATCGTTTATATCGCAAGTATTTGAAGCTAAATCATTTTTTTCGCATGGATTTGAAGATAAACCTTCTACTCCGCATTGATTTGAAGCTAAATCACGTGTTTCGAATGACTGTGAAGCTAACTCGTTTGTTTCGCATGGATTTGAAGGTAAACCTTCTACCTCGCACTGATTTGAAGCTTTGTCATGTGTTTCGCGTGGATTTGAATCTAACTCGATTGTTTCGCATGCAGTTGAAGCTAAGTCATTTATATCGCAAGTATTCGAAGCTAAATCATTTGTTTCGCATGTATTTGAAGCTAACTCGCTTGATTCGCTTCCAGTTGAAGTTAAATCATTTATATCGCCAGTATTTGAAGCTAAATCATTTGTTTCGCATGGATTTGAAGCTAAACCTACTACTCCGCGTGGATTTGAAGTTAAATCATGTGTTTCGCATGAGTTAGAAACTAACTCGCTTGTTTCGCTTCCAGTTGAAGCTAAATCATTTATATCGCAAGTATTTGAAGCTAAATCATTTGTTTCTCATGGATTTGTAGCTAAACCTTCTTCTTCGCATTGATTTGAAGCTAAATCATGTGTTTCGAATGAATGTGAATCTAAGTTGTTTGTTTCGCATGCAGTTGAATCTAAATCATTTATATCGCAAGTATTTGAAGCTAAATCATTTGTTTCGCATGGATTTGAAGCCAAAGCTTTTACCTCGTATTGATTTGAAGCTAAATCATGTGTTTCGCATGAATGTGAAGCTAGCTCGTTTCTCTCGCTTCCAGTTGAAGCTAAATCATTTATATCGCAAGTATTTGAAGCTAAATCATTTGTTTCGCATGGATTTGTAGCTAAACCTTCTTCTTCGCATTGATTTGAAGCTAACTCATGTGTTTCGAATGAATGTGAATCTAAGTTGTTTGTTTCGCATGCAGTTGAATCTAAATCATTTATATCGCAAGTATTTGAAGCTAAATCATTTGTTTCGCATGGATTTGAAGCCAAAGCTTTTACCTCGTATTGATTTGAAGCTAAATCATGTGTTTCGCATGAATGTGAAGCTAGCTCGTTTCTCTCGCTTCCAGTTGAAGCTAAATCATTTATATCGCAAGTATTTGAAGCTAAATCATTTGTTTCGCATGGATTTTAAGCTAAACCATCTACTTCGCATTGCATGGAAGATAAATCATGTGTATTGCGTGGAATTGAAGCTAACTCGTTTGTTTCGCATGCAGTTGAATCTAAATCATTTATATCGCAAGTATTTGAAGCTTTATTATTTGTTTCGCTTGGATTTGAAGCTAAACCTTCTACTTCGCATTGCTTGGAAGATAAATCATGTGTTTCGCGTGGAATTGAATCTAACTCGATTGTATCGCTTCCAGTTGAAGCTAAATCATTTATATCGCTAGTATTTGAAGCTAAATCATTTGTTTCTCATGGGTTTGATGCAAAACCTTCTACTTCGCAATGCATGGAAGATAAATAATGTGTTTTGCGTGGATTTGAAGCTATCTCGTTTGTGTCGCATGCAGTTGAATCTAAATCAATTAAATCGCAAGTACTAGAAGCTATATTATTTGTTTCGTTTGGATATGAAGCTAAACCTTCTACTTCGCATTGATTTGAAGCTAAATCATGTGTTTCGAATGAATATGAAGCTAACTCGTTTGTTTCGCATGCATTTGAAGCTATATCGTTTATATCGCAAGTATTTGAAGCTAAATCATTTGATTCGCATGGATTTGGAGCTAAACCTTCTACTACGCATTGATTTGAAGCTAAATCATGTGTTTCGAGTGAATGTGAAGCTAACTCGTTTGTTTCGCATGCATTTGAAGCTATATCGTTTATATCGCAAGTATTTGAAGCTAAATTATTTGTTTCGCATGGATTAGAAGCTAACTCGATTGTTTCGTTTCCAATTGAAGCTATATCATTTATATCGCCAGTATTTGATGTTAAATTATTTGTTTCGTATGGATTTGAAGCTAAACCTTCTACTTCGTATTCCTTTGAAGACAAATCATGTGTTTCGCATGGATTTGAAGCTAACTCGCTCGTTTCGCTTCCAGTTAAAGCTAAATCATTTATATCGCAAGTATTTGAAGCTAAATCATTTGTTTCGCATGGATTTGAAGCTAAACCTTCTACTTCGCGTTGCTTTGAAGATAAATCATGTGTTTCGCATAGATTAGAACCTAAGTCGCTTGTTTCGCTTCCAGTTGAAGCTAATTAATTTATGTCGCAAGTATTTGAAGCTAAATCATTTGTTTCGCATGGATTTGAAGCTAAACCTTCTACTCCGGATTAATTAGAAGTTAAATCATGTGTTTCGCATGGTTTAGAAACTAACTCGCTTGTTTCGCTTCCAGTTGAAGCAAATTCAATTATGTCGCAAGTATTTGAAGCTAAATCATTTGTTTCGCATGGATTTGAAGCTAAACCTTCTACTCCGCGTGGATTTGAAGTTAAATCATGTGTTTCGCATGAGTTAGAAACTAACTCGCCTGTTTCGCTTCCAGTTGACGCTAAATCATTTATGTCGCAAGTATTTCAAGCTAAATCATTTGTTTCGCATGGATTTGAAGATAAACCTTCTACTCCGCATTGATTTAAAGCTAAATCACGTGTTTCGAATGACTGTGAAGCTAACTCGTTTGTTTCGCATGGATTTGAAGGTAAACCTTCTACTCCGCATTGATTTGAATCTAAATCACGTGTTTCGAATGACTGTGAAGCTAACTCGTTTGTTTCGCATGGATTTGAATCTAACTCGCTTGTTCCGCTTCCAGTTAAAGCTATATCGTTTATACCGCAAGTATTTGACGCTAAATCATTCGTTTCGCATGGATTAGAAGCTAAACCTTCTACTTCGTATTCCTTTGAAGACAAATCATGTGATTCGCATGGAGTTGAATCTAAATTATTTATATCGCAAGTATTTGAAGCTAAAGCATTTGTTTCGCTTGGATTTGTAGCTAAACCTTCTTCTTCGCATTGATTTGAAGCTAAATCATGTGTTTCGAATGAATGTGAATCTAAGTTGTTTGTTTCGCATGCAGTTGAATCTAAATCATTTATATCGCAAGTATTTGAAGCTAAATCATTTGTTTCGCATGGATTTGAAGCTAAACCTTCTACTCCGGATTAATTAGAAGTTAAATCATGTGTTTCGCATGGTTTAGAAACTAACTCGCTTGTTTCGCTTCCAGTTGAAGCAAATTCAATTATGTCGCAAGTATTTGAAGCTAAATCATTTGTTTCGCATGGATTTGAAGCTAAACCTTCTACTCCGCGTGGATTTGAAGTTAAATCATGTGTTTCGCATGAGTTAGAAACTAACTCGCCTGTTTCGCTTCCAGTTGACGCTAAATCATTTATGTCGCAAGTATTTCAAGCTAAATCATTTGTTTCGCATGGATTTGAAGATAAACCTTCTACTCCGCATTGATTTAAAGCTAAATCACGTGTTTCGAATGACTGTGAAGCTAACTCGTTTGTTTCGCATGGATTTGAAGGTAAACCTTCTACTCCGCATTGATTTGAATCTAAATCACGTGTTTCGAATGACTGTGAAGCTAACTCGTTTGTTTCGCATGGATTTGAATCTAACTCGCTTGTTCCGCTTCCAGTTAAAGCTATATCGTTTATACCGCAAGTATTTGACGCTAAATCATTCGTTTCGCATGGATTAGAAGCTAAACCTTCTACTTCGTATTCCTTTGAAGACAAATCATGTGATTCGCATGGAGTTGAATCTAAATTATTTATATCGCAAGTATTTGAAGCTAAAGCATTTGTTTCGCTTGGATTTGTAGCTAAACCTTCTTCTTCGCATTGATTTGAAGCTAAATCATGTGTTTCGAATGAATGTGAATCTAAGTTGTTTGTTTCGCATGCAGTTGAATCTAAATCATTTATATCGCAAGTATTTGAAGCTAAATCATTTGTTTCGCATGGATTTGAAGCCAAAGCTTTTACCTCGTATTGATTTGAAGCTAAATCATGTGTTTCGCATGAATGTGAAGCTAGCTCGTTTCTCTCGCTTCCAGTTGAAGCTAAATCATTTATATCGCAAGTATTTGAAGCTAAATCATTTGTTTCGCATGGATTTTAAGCTAAACCAACTACTTCGCATTGCGTGGAAGATAAATCATGTGTATTGCGTGGATTTGAAGCTAACTCGTTTGTTTCGCATGCAGTTGAATCTAAATCATTTATATCGCAAGTATTTGAAGCTTTATTATTTGTTTCGCTTGGATTTGAAGCTAAACCTTCTACTTCGCATTGCTTGGATGATAAATCATGTGTTTCGCGTGGATTTGAATCTAACTCGATTGTATCGCTTCGAGTTGAAGCTAAATCATTTATATCGCAAGTATTTGAAGCTTTATTATTTGTTTCGCTTGGATTTGAAGCTAAACCTTCTACTTCGCATTGCTTGGAAGATAAATCATGTGTTTCGCGTGGATTTGAATCTAACTCGATTGTATCGCTTCCAGTTGAAGCTAAATCATTTATATCGCAAGTATTTGAAGCTAAATCATTTGTTTCTCATGGGTTTGAAGCAAAACCTTCTACTTCGCAATGCATGGAAGATAAATAATGTGTTTTGCGTGGATTTGAAGCTATCTCGTTTGTGTCGCATGCAGTTGAATCTAACTCAATCAAATCGCAAGTACTTGAAGCTATATTATTTGTTTCGTTTGGATTTGAAGCTAAACCTTCTACTTCGCATTGATTTGAAGCTAAATCATTTGTTTCGCATGGATTTGAAGCTAAACCTTCTACTCCGGATTGATTAGAAGTTAAATCATGTGTTTCGCATGGATTTGAAGCTAACTCGCTCGTTTCGCTTCCAGTTGAAGCAAATTCATTTATGTCGCAAGTATTTGAAGCTAAATCATTTGTTTCGCATGGATTTGAAGCTAAACCTTCTACTCCGCGTGGATTTGAAGTTAAATCATGTGTTTCGCATGAGTTAGAAACTAACTCGCTTGTTTCGCTTCCAGTTGAAGCTAAATCATTTATTTTTGCAAGTATTTGAAGCTAAATCATTTGTTTCGCATGAATTTGAAGCTAAACCTTCTACTTCGCATTGGTTTGAAGCTAAATCATTTGTTTCGCGTGAAAGTGAAGCTAACTCGTTTGTCTCGCTTCCAGTTGATGCTAAATCATTTATATCGCAAGTATTTGAAGCTAAATCATTTGTTTCGCACGGATTTGAAGCTAAACCTTGTGCTTCGCAATGCATGGAAGATAAATCATGTTTTTCGCGTGGATTTGAAGCTAACGCGTTTGTTTCGCATGTAGTTGAATCTAAATCATTTATATCGCAAGCATTTGAAGCTAAATCATTTGTTTCGCTGGGATTTAAAGCTAAACCGATTACTTCGCATTGATTTGAAGCTAAACCATGTGTTTCCAATGAATGTGTAGCTAACTCGTTTGTTTCTCATGCATTTGTAGCTATATCATTTATATCGTAAGTATTTGAAGCTAAATCATTTGTTTCGCATGGATTTGAAGCCGAAGCTTATACCTCGCATTGAATTGAAGCTAAATCATGTGTTTCGCATGAATGTGAAGCTAACTCGTTTGTCTCGATTCCAGTTGAAGCTAAATCATTTATATCGCTAGTATTTGAAGCTTAATCATTTGTTTCGCATGGATTTGAAGTAAACCTTCTACATCGCATTGATTTGAAGCTAAATAATGTGTTTCGAATGAATCTGAATCTAACTAGTTTCTTTCGAATGCATTTGAAGCTATATCGTTCATATCGCAAGTATTTGAAGCTAAATGTTTTTTTTCGCATGGATTAGAGGCTAACTCGCTTGTTTCGCTTCCAGTTGAAGCTAAATCATTTATATCGCGAGTATTAGAAGGTAAATCATTTGTTTCGCATGGATTTGAAGCTGAACCTTCTACTCTGCATTGATTAGAAGTTAAATCATGTGTTTCGCATGGTTTAGAAGCTAACTCGCTTGTTTCGCTTCAAGTTGAAGCTAAATCATTTATATCGCAAGTATTTGAAGCTAAATCATTTATTTCGCATGGATTTGAAGATAAACCTTCTACTCCGCATTGATTTGAAGCTAAATTACGTGGTTCGCATGGATTTGAAGCTAAATCATTTGTTTCGCATGGATTTGAAGCTAAATCATTTGTTTCACATGGATTTGAAGCTAAACCTTCTACTTCGTATTCCTTTGAAGACAAATCATCTGTTTCGCGTGGATTTGAAGCTAACTCGTATGTTTCGCATGCATTTGAATCTATATCGTTCATATCGCAAGTATTTGAAGCTAAATGTTTTTTTTCGCATGGATTAGAGGCTAACTCGCTTGTTTCGCTTCCAGTTGAAGCTAAATCATTTATATCGCGAGTATTAGAAGGTAAATCATTTGTTTCGCATGGATTTGAAGCTAAACCTTCTACTTCGCATTGGTTTGAAGATAAATCATGTGTTTCGTATGACTGTGAAGATAACTCGTTTGTTTCGCATGCATTTGAAGCTATATCGTTTATATCGCAAGTATTTGAAGCTAAATCATTAGTTTCGCATGGATTTGAAGCTTAACCTACTACTTCGCATTGATTTAAATCTAAACCTCGTGTTTCGCATGGATTTGAATCTAACTCGTGTGTCTTGCTTCCAGTTGAAGCTAAATCATTTATACCGCAAGTACTTGAAGCTAAATCATGTGTTTCGCTTGGATTTGAAGCCAAAGCTTTTACCTCCCATTGATTTGAAGCTAAATCATGTGTTTCGCATGAATGTGAAGCTAACTCGTTTGTCTCGCTTCCAGTAGAAGCTAAATCATTTATATCGCTAGTATTTGAAGCTAAATCAATTGTTTCGAATGGATTTGAAGTAAACCTACTACGTCGCATTGATTTGAAGCTAAATCACGTGTTTCGAATGACTGTGAAGCTAACTCGTTTGTTTCGCATGGATTAGAAGGTAAACCTTCTACCTCGCAGTGATTTGAAGCTTTGTCATGTGTTTCGCATGGATTTGAATCTAACTCGATTGTTTCGCATGCACTTGAATCTAAATCATTTATATCGCAAGTATTTGAACCTGAATCATTTGTTTCGCATGGATTTGAAGCTAAACCTTCTACTTCTCATTGATTTGAAGCTAAATCATGTGTTTCGAATGAATGTGAATCTAACTAGTGTGTTTCGAATGCATTTGAAGCTATATCGTTTATACCGCAAGTATTTGAAGCTAAATCATTTGTTTCGCATGGATTTGAAGCTAAACCTTCTACTCCGCGTGGATTTGAAGTTAAATCATGTGTTTCGCATGAGTTAGAAACTAACTCGCTTGTTTCGCTTCCAGTTGAAGCTAAATCGTTTATGTCGCAAGTATTTCAAGCTAAATCATTTGTTTCGCATGGATTTGAAGATAAACCTTCTACTCCGCATTGATTTGAAGCTAAATCACGTGTTTCGAATGACTGTGAAGCTAACTCGTTTGTTTCGCATGGATTTGAAGATAAACCTTCTACTCCGCATTGATTTGAAGCTAAATCACGTGTTTCGACTGACTGTGAAGCTAACTCGTTTGTTTCGCATGGATTTGAAGGTAAACCTTCTACCTCGCACTGATTTGAAGCTTTGTCATGTGTTTCGTATGGATTTGAATCTAACTCGATTGTTTCGCATGCAGTTGAAGCTAAATCATTTATATCGCAAGTATTTGAACCTGAATCATTTGTTTCGCATGGATTTGAAGCTAAACCTTCTACTCCGCATTGATTAGAAGTTATATCATGTGTTTCGCATGGGTTAGAAACTAACTCGCTTGTTTCGCTTCCAGTTGAAGCTAAATCATTTATTTTTGCAAGTATTTGAAGCTAAATCATTTGTTTCGCATGGATTTGAAGCTAAACCTTCTACTCCGCATTGATCAGAAGTTAAATCATGTGTTTCGCGTGGTTTAGAAGCTAACTCGTTTGTTTCGCGTCCAGTTGAATATTAATCATATATATCGCAAGTATTTGAAGCTAAATCATTTATATCGCTAGTATTTGAAGCTAAATCATTTGTTCCGCATGGATTTGAAGTAAACCTTCTACATCGCATTGATTTGAAGCTAAATAATGTGTTTCGAATGAATCTGAATCTAACTAGTTTCTTTCGAATGCATTTGAAGCTATATCGTTTATACCGCAAGTATTTGAAGCTAAATCATTTGTTTCGCATGGATTTGAAGCTAAACCTTCTACTCCGCGTGGATTTGAAGTTAAATCATGTGTTTCGCATGAGTTAGAAACTAACTCGCTTGTTTCGCTTCCACTTGAAGCTAAATCGTTTATGTCGCAAGTATTTCAAGCTAAATCATTTGTTTCGCATGGATTTGAAGATAAACCTTCTACTCCGCATTGATTTGAAGCTAAATCACGTGTTTCGAATGACTGTGAAGCTAACTCGTTTGTTTCGCATGGATTTGAAGGTAAACCTTCTACCTCGCACTGATTTGAAGCTTTGTCATGTGTTTCGCATGGATTTGAATCTAACTCGATTGTTTTGCATGCAGTTGAAGCTAAATCATTAATATCGCTGGTATTTGAAGCTAAATGATTTGTTTCGCATGGATTTGAAGCTAAACCTTCTACTTCTCATTGATTTGAAGCTAAATCATGTGTTTCGAATGAATGTGAATCTAACTAGTTTGTTTCGAATGCATTTGAAGCTATATCGTTTATACCGCAAGTATTTGAAGCTAAATCATTTGTTTCGCATGGATTTGAAGCTAAACCTTCTACTCCGCGTGGATTTGAAGTTAAATCATGTGTTTCGCATGAGTTAGAAACTAACTCGCTTGTTTCGCTTCCAGTTGAAGCTAAATCGTTTATGTCGCAAGTATTTCAAGCTAAATCATTTGTTTCGCATGGATTTGAAGATAAACCTTCTACTCCGCATTGATTTGAAGCTAAATCACGTGTTTCGAATGACTGTGAAGCTAACTCGTTTGTTTCGCATGGATTTGAAGGTAAACCTTCTACTCCGCATTGATTTGAAGCTAAATCACGTGTTTCGACTGACTGTGAAGCTAACTCGTTTGTTTCGCATGGATTTGAAGGTAAACCTTCTACCTCGCACTGATTTGAAGCTTTGTCATGTGTTTCGTATGGATTTGAATCTAACTCGATTGTTTCGCATGCAGTTGAAGCTAAATCATTTATATCGCAAGTATTTGAACCTGAATCATTTGTTTCGCATGGATTTGAAGCTAAACCTTCTACTCCGCATTGATTAGAATTTATATCATGTGTTTCGCATGGGTTAGAAACTAACTCGCTTGTTTCGCTTCCAGTTGAAGCTAAATCATTTATTTTTGCAAGTATTTGAAGCTAAATCATTTGTTTCGCATGGATTTGAAGCTAAACCTTCTACTCCGCATTGATCAGAAGTTAAATCATGTGTTTCGCGTGGTTTAGAAGCTAACTCGTTTGTTTCGCGTCCAGTTGAATATTAATCATATATATCGCAAGTATTTGAAGCTAAATCATTTATATCGCTAGTATTTGAAGCTAAATCATTTGTTCCGCATGGATTTGAAGTAAACCTTCTACATCGCATTGATTTGAAGCTAAATAATGTGTTTCGAATGAATGTGAATCTAACTAGTTTGTTTCGAATGCATTTGAAGCTATATCGTTTATACCGCAAGTATTTGAAGCTAAATCATTTGTTTCGCATGGATTTGAAGCTAAACCTTCTACTCCGCGTGGATTTGAAGTTAAATCATGTGTTTCGCATGAGTTAGAAACTAACTCGCTTGTTTCGCTTCCACTTGAAGCTAAATCGTTTATGTCGCAAGTATTTCAAGCTAAATCATTTGTTTCGCATGGATTTGAAGATAAACCTTCTACTCCGCATTGATTTGAAGCTAAATCACGTGTTTCGAATGACTGTGAAGCTAACTCGTTTGTTTCGCATGGATTTGAAGGTAAACCTTCTACCTCGCACTGATTTGAAGCTTTGTCATGTGTTTCGCATGGATTTGAATCTAACTCGATTGTTTTGCATGCAGTTGAAGCTAAATCATTAATATCGCTGGTATTTGAAGCTAAATGATTTGTTTCGCATGGATTTGAAGCTAAACCTTCTACTTCTCATTGATTTGAAGCTAAATCATGTGTTTCGAATGAATGTGAATCTAACTAGTTTGTTTCGAATGCATTTGAAGCTATATCGTTTATACCGCAAGTATTTGAAGCTAAATCATTTGTTTCGCATGGATTTGAAGCTAAACCTTCTACTCCGCGTGGATTTGAAGTTAAATCATGTGTTTCGCATGAGTTAGAAACTAACTCGCTTGTTTCGCATGCAGTTGAATCTAAATCATTTATATCGCAAGTATTTGAAGCTAAATTATTTGTTTCGCTTGGATATGAAGCTAAACCTTCTACTTCGCATTGATTTGAATCTAAATCATGTGTTTCAAATGAACGTGAAGCTAACTCGTTTGTTTCGCATGCAGTTCAATCTAAATCATTTATATCGCAAGTATTTGAAGCTAAATCATTTGTTTCGCATGGATTTGAAGCTATACCTTGTACTTCGCATTGATTTGAACCTAAGTCATGTGGTTCGAATGAATGTGCATCTAACTCGTTTGTATCGCATGCATTTGAATCTATATCGTTTATATCGCAAGTATTTGAAGATAAATCATTTGTTTCGCATTGATTTGAAGCCAAAGCTTTTACCTCCCATTGATTTGAAGCTAAATCATGTGTTTCGCATGTATGTGAAGCTAACTCGTTTGTCTCGCTTTCAGTTGAAGCTAAATCATTTATATCGCAAGTATTTGAAGCTAAATCACTTGTTTCGCATGGATTTGTAGCTAAAACTTCTACTCCGCATTGATTTAAATCTAAATCATGTGTTTCGCGTGAATGTGAAAATAACTCGATTGTCTCGCTTCCAGTTGAAGCTAAATCATTTATATCGCAAGTATTTGAAGCTAAATCATTTGATTCGCATGGATTTGAAGATAAACCCTCTACTCCGCTTTGATGTGAAGCTAAATCACGTGGTTCGCATGGATTTGAAGCTAAATCATTTGTTTCGCATGGATTTGAAGCTAAACCTTCTACTCCGCGTGGATTTGAAGTTAAATCATGTGTTTCGCATGAGTTAGAAACTAACTCGCTTGTTTCGCTTCCACTTGAAGCTAAATCGTTTATGTCGCAAGTATTTCAAGCTAAATCATTTGTTTCGCATGGATTTGAAGATAAACCTTCTACTCCGCATTGATTTGAAGCTAAATCACGTGTTTCGAATGACTGTGAAGCTAACTCGTTTGTTTCGCATGGATTTGAAGGTAAACCTTCTACCTCGCACTGATTTGAAGCTTTGTCATGTGTTTCGCATGGATTTGAATCTAACTCGATTGTTTTGCATGCAGTTGAAGCTAAATCATTAATATCGCTGGTATTTGAAGCTAAATGATTTGTTTCGCATGGATTTGAAGCTAAACCTTCTACTTCTCATTGATTTGAAGCTAAATCATGTGTTTCGAATGAATGTGAATCTAACTAGTTTGTTTCGAATGCATTTGAAGCTATATCGTTTATACCGCAAGTATTTGAAGCTAAATCATTTGTTTCGCATGGATTTGAAGCTAAACCTTCTACTCCGCGTGGATTTGAAGTTAAATCATGTGTTTCGCATGAGTTAGAAACTAACTCGCTTGTTTCGCATGCAGTTGAATCTAAATCATTTATATCGCAAGTATTTGAAGCTAAATTATTTGTTTCGCTTGGATATGAAGCTAAACCTTCTACTTCGCATTGATTTGAATCTAAATCATGTGTTTCAAATGAACGTGAAGCTAACTCGTTTGTTTCGCATGCAGTTCAATCTAAATCATTTATATCGCAAGTATTTGAAGCTAAATCATTTGTTTCGCATGGATTTGAAGCTATACCTTGTACTTCGCATTGATTTGAACCTAAGTCATGTGGTTCGAATGAATGTGCATCTAACTCGTTTGTATCGCATGCATTTGAATCTATATCGTTTATATCGCAAGTATTTGAAGATAAATCATTTGTTTCGCATTGATTTGAAGCCAAAGCTTTTACCTCCCATTGATTTGAAGCTAAATCATGTGTTTCGCATGTATGTGAAGCTAACTCGTTTGTCTCGCTTTCAGTTGAAGCTAAATCATTTATATCGCAAGTATTTGAAGCTAAATCACTTGTTTCGCATGGATTTGTAGCTAAAACTTCTACTCCGCATTGATTTAAATCTAAATCATGTGTTTCGCGTGAATGTGAAAATAACTCGATTGTCTCGCTTCCAGTTGAAGCTAAATCATTTATATCGCAAGTATTTGAAGCTAAATCATTTGATTCGCATGGATTTGAAGATAAACCCTCTACTCCGCTTTGATGTGAAGCTAAATCACGTGGTTCGCATGGATTTGAAGCTAAATCATTTGTTGCGCATGGATTTGAAGCTAAACATTCTACTTTGCGTTGCTTTGAAGATAAATAATGTGTTTCGCATGGATTTGAAGCTAACTCGCTTGTTTCGCTTCCAGTTGAAGCTAAATCATTTATATCGCATGTATTTGAAGCTAAATTATTTGTTTCGCATGGATTTGAAGATAAACCCTCTACTCCGCATTGATTTGAAGCTAAATCATGTGGCTCGCATGGATTTGAAGCTAAATCATTTGTTTCGCATGGATTTGAAGATAAACCCTCTACTCCGCATTGATTTGAAGCTAAATCACGTGGTTCGTATGGATTTGAAGCTAAATCATTTGTTTCGCATGGATTTGAAGCTAAACATTCTACTTTGCGTTGCTTTGAAGATAAATAATGTGTTTCGCATGGATTTGAAGCTAACTCGTTTGTTTCGCTTCCAGTTGAACCTAAATCATTTATATCGCAAGTATTTGAAGCTAAATCTCTTGTTTCGGAAGGGTTTGGAGCTAAACCTTCTACTTCGCATTGATTTGAAGCTAAATCATGTGTTTCGAATGAATGTGAAGCTAACTCGTTTGGTTCGCATGCATTTGAAGCTATATCGTTTATATCGCAAGTACTTGAAGCTAAATCATTTGTTTCGCATGTATTTGTGGCTAACTCGCATGTTTCGCTTCCAGTTGGAACTAAGTCATTTATAACGCATTTATTTGAAGCTAAATCATTTGTTTCGCATGGATTTGAAGCTAAACCTTCTACTCCGCATTGATTTGAAGTTAAACCATGTGTTTCGCATGGGTCAGAAGCTAACTCGCTTGTTTCGCATGCAGTTGAAGCTAAACCATTTATATCGCAAGTATTTGAAGCTAAATCATTTGTTTCGCATGGATTTGAAGCTAGACATTCTACTTTGCGTTGCTTTGAAGATAAATAATGTGTTTCGCATGGATTTGAATCTAACTCGCTTGTTTCACTTCCAGTTGATTCTAAATCATTTATATCGCATGTATTTGAAGATAAATTATTTGTTTCGCATGGATATGAAGATAAACCCTTTACTCCGCATTGATTTGAAGCTAAATCACGTGGTTCGCGTGGATTTGAAGCTAAATCATTTGTTTCGCATGGATTTGAAGATAAACCTTCTACTCCGCGTGTATTTGATGTTAAATCATGTGTTTCTCATGGGTTAGAAGCTAACTCGCTTGTTTCGCTTCCAGTTGAAGCTAAATCATTTATATCGCAAGTATTTGAAGCTAAATCATTTGTTTCGCATGGATTTTAAGCTAAACCAACTACTTCGCATTGCGTGGAAGATAAATCATGTGTATTGCGTGGATTTGAAGCTAACTCGTTTGTTTCGCATGCAGTTGAATCTAAATCATTTATATCGCAAGTATTTGAAGCTTTATTATTTGTTTCGCTTGGATTTGAAGCTAAACCTTCTACTTCGCATTGCTTGGATGATAAATCATGTGTTTCGCGTGGATTTGAATCTAACTCGATTGTATCGCTTCGAGTTGAAGCTAAATCATTTATATCGCAAGTATTTGAAGCTTTATTATTTGTTTCGCTTGGATTTGAAGCTAAACCTTCTACTTCGCATTGCTTGGAAGATAAATCATGTGTTTCGCGTGGATTTGAATCTAACTCGATTGTATCGCTTCCAGTTGAAGCTAAATCATTTATATCGCAAGTATTTGAAGCTAAATCATTTGTTTCTCATGGGTTTGAAGCAAAACCTTCTACTTCGCAATGCATGGAAGATAAATAATGTGTTTTGCGTGGATTTGAAGCTATCTCGTTTGTGTCGCATGCAGTTGAATCTAAATCAATCAAATCGCAAGTACTTGAAGCTATATTATTTGTTTCGTTTGGATTTGAAGCTAAACCTTCTACTTCGCATTGATTTGAAGCTAAATCATTTGTTTCGCATGGATTTGAAGCTAAACCTTCTACTCCGGATTGATTAGAAGTTAAATCATGTGTTTCGCATGGTTTAGAAACTAACTCGCTTGTTTCGCTTCCAGTTGAAGCAAATTCATTTATGTCGCAAGTATTTGAAGCTAAATCATTTGTTTCGCATGGATTTGAAGCTAAACCTTCTACTCCGCGTGGATTTGAAGTTAAATCATGTGTTTCGCATGAGTTAGAAACTAACTCGCTTGTTTCGCTTCCAGTTGAAGCTAAATCATTTATTTTTGCAAGTATTTGAAGCTAAATCATTTGTTTCGCATGAATTTGAAGCTAAACCTTCTACTTCGCATTGGTTTGAAGCTAAATCATTTGTTTCGCGTGAAAGTGAAGCTAACTCGTTTGTCTCGCTTCCAGTTGATGCTAAATCATTTATATCGCAAGTATTTGAAGCTAAATCATTTGTTTCGCACGGATTTGAAGCTAAACCTTGTGCTTCGCAATGCATGGAAGATAAATCATGTTTTTCGCGTGGATTTGAAGCTAACGCGTTTGTTTCGCATGTAGTTGAATCTAAATCATTTATATCGCAAGCATTTGAAGCTAAATCATTTGTTTCGCTGGGATTTAAAGCTAAACCGATTACTTCGCATTGATTTGAAGCTAAACCATGTGTTTCCAATGAATGTGTAGCTAACTCGTTTGTTTCTCATGCATTTGTAGCTATATCATTTATATCGTAAGTATTTGAAGCTAAATCATTTGTTTCGCATGGATTTGAAGCCGAAGCTTATACCTCGCATTGAATTGAAGCTAAATCATGTGTTTCGCATGAATGTGAAGCTAACTCGTTTGTCTCGATTCCAGTTGAAGCTAAATCATTTATATCGCTAGTATTTGAAGCTTAATCATTTGTTTCGCATGGATTTGAAGTAAACCTTCTACATCGCATTGATTTGAAGCTAAATAATGTGTTTCGAATGAATCTGAATCTAACTAGTTTCTTTCGAATGCATTTGAAGCTATATCGTTCATATCGCAAGTATTTGAAGCTAAATGTTTTTTTTCGCATGGATTAGAGGCTAACTCGCTTGTTTCGCTTCCAGTTGAAGCTAAATCCTTTATATCGCGAGTATTAGAAGGTAAATCATTTGTTTCGCATGGATTTGAAGCTGAACCTTCTACTCTGCATTGATTAGAAGTTAAATCATGTGTTTCGCATGGTTTAGAAGCTAACTCGCTTGTTTCGCTTCAAGTTGAAGCTAAATCATTTATATCGCAAGTATTTGAAGCTAAATCATTTATTTCGCATGGATTTGAAGATAAACCTTCTACTCCGCATTGATTTGAAGCTAAATTACGTGGTTCGCATGGATTTGAAGCTAAATCATTTGTTTCGCATGGATTTGAAGCTAAATCATTTGTTTCACATGGATTTGAAGCTAAACCTTCTACTTCGTATTCCTTTGAAGACAAATCATCTGTTTCGCGTGGATTTGAAGCTAACTCGTATGTTTCGCATGCATTTGAATCTATATCGTTCATATCGCAAGTATTTGAAGCTAAATGTTTTTTTTCGCATGGATTAGAGGCTAACTCGCTTGTTTCGCTTCCAGTTGAAGCTAAATCATTTATATCGCGAGTATTAGAAGGTAAATCATTTATTTCGCATGGATTTGAAGCTAAACCTTCTACTTCGCATTGGTTTGAAGATAAATCATGTGTTTCGTATGACTGTGAAGATAACTCGTTTGTTTCGCATGCATTTGAAGCTATATCGTTTATATCGCAAGTATTTGAAGCTAAATCATTAGTTTCGCATGGATTTGAAGCTAAACCTACTACTTCGCATTGATTTAAATCTAAACCTCGTGTTTCGCATGGATTTGAATCTAACTCGTGTGTCTTGCTTCCAGTTGAAGCTAAATCATTTATACCGCAAGTACTTGAAGCTAAATCATGTGTTTCGCTTGGATTTGAAGCCAAAGCTTTTACCTCCCATTGATTTGAAGCTAAATCATGTGTTTCGCATGAATGTGAAGCTAACTCGTTTGTCTCGCTTCCAGTAGAAGCTAAATCATTTATATCGCTAGTATTTGAAGCTAAATCAATTGTTTCGAATGGATTTGAAGTAAACCTACTACGTCGCATTGATTTGAAGCTAAATCACGTGTTTCGAATGACTGTGAAGCTAACTCGTTTGTTTCGCATGGATTTGAAGGTAAACCTTCTACCTCGCAGTGATTTGAAGCTTTGTCATGTGTTTCGCATGGATTTGAATCTAACTCGATTGTTTCGCATGCACTTGAAGCTAAATCATTTATATCGCAAGTATTTGAACCTGAATCATTTGTTTCGCATGGATTTGAAGCTAAACCTTCTACTTCTCATTGATTTGAAGCTAAATCATGTGTTTCGAATGAATGTGAATCTAACTAGTGTGTTTCGAATGCATTTGAAGCTATATCGTTTATACCGCAAGTATTTGAAGCTAAATCATTTGTTTCGCATGGATTTGAAGCTAAACCTTCTACTCCGCGTGGATTTGAAGTTAAATCATGTGTTTCGCATGAGTTAGAAACTAACTCGCTTGTTTCGCTTCCAGTTGAAGCTAAATCGTTTATGTCGCAAGTATTTCAAGCTAAATCATTTGTTTCGCATGGATTTGAAGATAAACCTTCTACTCCGCATTGATTTGAAGCTAAATCACGTGTTTCGAATGACTGTGAAGCTAACTCGTTTGTTTCGCATGGATTTGAAGGTAAACCTTCTACTCCGCATTGATTTGAAGCTAAATCACGTGTTTC